>NC_068364.1:87870445-87917945 GCF_020536995.1 Dreissena polymorpha
GAAGATGATGATGATGATGAAGATGATCCGTTAGGGTTCGGATAGTTTGTCCTTACTTGTAATAAAGTTTGTCAATATTCGTTAATACATAACATATCTCTTGAATTAGTTTGACCACTTGTAAAACAATACGATCATTAGTGAGACTTTAATATTCTTAAACAAAATAATGTAAATATTGCACTTAATCAAGTCTTAGCAAAAAGGTTTGTATTTGATCTCTTTAAATTGAACTAATAATTATTTTATAATTGCGCCCATTTGCCTCCGAAGTTCATTCATGTCACATTAAAGAATACACAACACATAGAGTGGTTGATACTGTCTGGCAACAAAGCCGTGCCAGATGTTTTATTGGTTAAAATAAGAAACCAAGATACACTGGTCAAAATAAGTAACAAAGATATATAGATTTATACATGAAACATGTGACATGAAGTTGGACGACCCCCGTCCAACCAGCAGAATAAACATTGCACAAATGAAAATATCAAGATCGATGGCATCTGTACCAAGGTTAACGAATGAACAATTGACTAGAACATGACATGACTAGATAAAATAGTTTAAAACACAACCGACAGAAACAAACAGGACAAGTAGTGTTGATAAGTAATAAGCTTTTAAATAATGACAAGGTGGGTGAAGGGGAGGCTAGTGGAAATATTCTTGAAACTCTTGGAGATCTAAACTGGCTTCTTTGTTGGTCCGAAAGAGGCTGCGTTATAGGTTACATACGGATAATTTTCAACTGTAGTTATCTTTAGGTGCTTCGCTCAGCCTTTACCCATTTGGCATATTGACTGCACCCAATAATTATAAAAATGTTCTGAATATAATTAACTTTATTGTATCTATAAAGTATTATTTTATATTTGCGCCCATTTGCCTCCGAAGTTCATTCATATCACATTAAAGAATACACAACACATAGAGTGGTTGATACTGTCTGGCAACAAACCCGTGCCAGACTTTTTATTTGTTAAAATAAGTAACCAAGATATACTGGTTAAAATAAGTAACCAAGATATACAGATTTATTCATGAAACATGTGACATGAAGTTGGACGACCCCCGTCCAACACAACGTCCAACCAAGGAGGCAAAGGGCGCAAGAGGCAATCTTATGAGGAAGGAATAAAACAGGCACTGCATAGTATTTACCAGAAGACAAGGATCTATCATAGCATAGCAATGCAAAAAATATATACAGCAACAAACATTTTCCAGTACAAATATGAGGGTAACATGAATAATTACATGTGTACATAGTATAATGAACAAACATCCCATGATGAATGTTTCTTAATGCTGAGTTCAAGTATAAAGTGGAAGATTAAATGTAAATAAACATACCCGTGTGATTATCAAAATGTGATAAGTAAAAGTATAAGGGAAACCACTAATATGTTCATATGTACAATGAAAGTAGACAAACATCCCATGATGATTGCCTTAACAGGGTGGGCAAGCATTCCATGATGCTTGCATGAAAATGGTTGGTAACAGTAAAACATTGGTTATGTACAATGCAAAATGGACAAACATCCCATGATGATTGCCTTAACAGGATTGGCCAAACATCCCATGATGCTTGCCCTAAAATTGTTAGTAAAAGTTAGCAAAAGTAAAAAATTGTACAATACAAAATAGACAAGCATCGTATGATGACTGCCCTCAAATGTTAAGTGCAAGTACTTGAGTCAAAGCAATAACCAGCGTGTGTGTTTGGGACATAAAATTTGGATGGAATTAAAGAAACCGTAGTGACAGAAATAGTGTTGGGAATCAACATGATGCCCTATGAAAATTGAAGCAATAAAATAAAATAAATATGCGAGAATGGCTATTACCACGCCTGAATGTAAGCAGTTATGAGCGAAGTGGATTTGAACCAATATTGGGAACCCTTATGTAGCGCCGGAAAGCAATGGAACACCAACGGCCCATCAGCATGATTTGTTGTTCTGGAACACCTCCTAAAACGGCCTGTGTACAGGCACCGATGTTTAAACTGTGTAGCTTATATTTGGTGGTTGGAAGTTGACCAAAGGACAACAAGGCTTTGAATATTGTTCGGAATGCATTTTGTGTGATGGGTTCCGATATGGAAGACATGAAGAGTGGTCAAGGTGTTGAACCGCGCATTTTTAAAAATGATTTGAGAGCTTTGACTGGGAATGAGGAATTTTGTGTTTGAATAATAATTTTTTACATGATTTTTTAGATTTTTTGATTTTGTAATAATGTAATTCAATGTGAATTGCTTTTGATTGTAATGTGATGTGTCCAAAGTGCACCACTGAATTATGATTGGATGGAGTGGCTGGCAGTAGTTCGCCAATCCGAAAAAATCCAAAGAAGGCAAGAGGGATTGTCGACTGATACATTGCTTGTTGGTAAGGCGAACCACTCAAAACATGCAAAGTTGCGTTTACCGGTAAAATGAATGTGTGTCAAGAGCAGAGGGACTCTGTTGTCATGCTGTGTACGCAATTTACGAATCCTGGAGTCATTCTACGAATAATAAACGTATTGCAAGGGTCAGAATGTCAAGCTATTAAATGGAAATAAGAAATTGCAGAAAAATGGCTGCTTATAGTGGCTGGGGCCAGGTCTTGTGTATACAAGTATGTAACATATTTAGAAACAAAGGCTGACTGGACTGGAAAGTTTATATGTACACCAATAATTTGACATACAAAGTGTGCAAGCTTATCCCAGTAGAAGTGGCGAGTAGTTGGTGCAACGGATGCCTCCAGTAATTGTGTTCTACTTTAGCAAGGTTAGAGGAGAAAGATCTAGAGGAATTGGTAAGGGATGTGGGTCGAGATATGGAGCTGCTTCCAGTGTTTGTTGAACCTGTAAGCGAGAAAGCAGGTCACATACAGTGTTTTCTGTGGTATTGATGTGTTTAACTCTAAAACAGAAATTGTGTTGTAGGGATTTCAGGACAATAATCCGAATGAGTCGCATCATAACAGAGTCTTTTGATGATTGTTTGTTAAGGCAATAGACCACAGACAAATTGTCACATATAAACAGTATGTTTTTGTTGGTCCATGTTTGTCCGAACAATGACACCGCACGAGCAATATGGGGTACAGTTCAAGGACATTGATATGATGATATTTGGCCTGGATGGGAAAGTCTCCAAATGTCCAAGAATTCATGTGTGTGCATCAAAAGCCTTTTGAATCTGCTGCATCCGTTAATAGCTTTACAGAAATGGAAGAGACAAACCGGTCATGTGTGAGTAGTGTGCAGCCATTGTATTGTTCGAGGAAAGTGCTCCAGAGTTGAAGATCTGCTCGACATTCTTTTGTTAGTTTTATCATATGGTTGGGGTTGATTTTACCTACAGTGAGATGATATAGTCTGCGAAGAAAACAACGACCTGGTTTAATTACCTTGCATGCAAAGTTTAGGAGGCCTAAGATTGATTGTTAATTTTTAAAGGACACTAAGACAATGTCTATATTTAGCAAGGAGTACCTTTAGTGTACATATCTTGTCTGGGGGCAAGCTGGCTGAAAGTGTATCATTGTTTAGATTTATGCCATGAACTGCTATCAATGTAGTGGGGAAAACTGTTTTCGCATGTTTAATTGGCACGCCAATGTCATTTGAGAGGTTAATGAAAGTATCCAGGGCGATTCGGCACTCATTTGTTTGTTTACGTCCCACAAAGATGAAGTCATCAATAATGTTAGATAACCGAAGGATCCTAATTTGTGTTGTAAAACCCATTGTAAGGCTTGTCAGAAAGATTCGAAGTTCGCTACTGAAGAGGATGCCCCAAATGGTAAAACGGTTCCAAAATAAAAACAGTTATTGAAAAAGAACCCTAGTTTATGAAAGTTTTTTTTGGTGAAAAAGGTTTCATTTTAAAAGCTTCTTCAATGTCCGCCATAGCAACTAAGGAGCCTCTACCAGCCTCCAAAACAAATCTTGCAACATGGTCAAAGGTCGCAAGTGCAACTGTAGAATTTTCGTATGGGATAGCCGAATTGACAGATTGACCACACTTAGGGAAGGATAAATAATGCATTATACGGAAAGTGTTAGGAGTCTTTTTGGGTACAACACCGAGTGGGGAGTTGCTCAAATTGTCCAATGCAGTTGTCAAATACGGCCCTTCAACACGTCTCTATTTTATGTCTTGTATAATTTTTTGTTGCACAAGTATATTGTGATTGTATACTGATTGATGGTTTTTATGCAAGCATGGTGGAATAAAAGAGGTTGTGCAAAGTGCAAACCCATTTTTGAAACCTTCAATCAATTTTTGTTTTTTATTGGGGTCATAACCAGACAGATATGGTAACAGTTTGTCGGCCGATATGGGCGAAGGTAATTGCAATTTATTTGGCTGTGAAATTTGGGCTTTATTGGCTATTCTTTTGAAATTTGCAGTTGGTGTGCTGGCGTTGGTTGCATGGAAGGGCCTGACATGTTTGTAGTATCTGTGTTTGCCATGTGGTTGGTCGCAGTTTACACACTGATGTAATTGTGAGCATTTGATCTTGATGCATTGGGATTTATTTTGGTAATCCCATCAATAACCTGTTCGGCGCATGATGTAGGGTGGCATTGGAGTTCTGGTGTTGGTAGGAAAGGGACAAAATTAGAGTGAGAGTGTGTCTTAGTTAGAGAGCAAAACAGGAATGTCTCTGTGTGCAGGGTTCCCCAATCAAGTGGCTGCTGTGCCTTCAGCTGCCTGGATTTGATGAAATATGTGACCCAGTTCGGCGAGTTTTGGGCGAGGTCTTTAATGATGGACATATAATGGAACATGCCTGATGCCTGCTCAGGATATTTGGACACTTAAACATCAGAAAAACGTTGAAAAGCACGGCACCATGTGATCATGTTTGTAAACTTAGGGGCTGATTTTTTAACTGAATTTGTTGTCTGGTTTTTTACTGCGTTTAATGACTGGGGTTCTCAGTGGTTTGGTGATCATAGATTAACCTACTTAAATCTATATATTCTTTGTTTAAAATTGCTTTACGCGTTTTCACATCAATTAGGGGATCTACAGTAGAGAAAAGTCCCACCTTTATTGTTGTCGGAGGTCACCAATGTCACATCCTCTTATGTGGATTGTTCGGACGCCTGTTCGTTGTCAATCCCCTGATCCACTTCAGTCGCCTGGTTCGATGTCCCATCACGCTTCTGGAGGATGAGTTGGCCAATTTCTTTTAAAACATCCTCATCGTTGCTGGCAGGATACTGACTAGAAAGTCACTCTCATTGCCCCTGATTGTACCGATACCAAGTTGCCAACACGAAAGGGACGTGAAAAGGAAATGTATAAATATTTTCGTTAAATTGAAATGCAAAATTGAATATCTTGGCAAGCAAATAGAGCACATTTTATATAGTTGAATACTGTACTTAAAGACTCACGGTCACAGACCCTGAGCTGCAAACAGAACCGCGCCTCTAACAGAACGATAATATCTTCGCATGCCGAGCATTGAATCAATATGCATGCCATCTGGTGAAACAAACTCCTGCTGAAAGCGTCTGTTAAAGTTATTGCAATTATGCTTCCAGAAATGTACAGATTCTTGGTTTGCACAAAGACACTGCAAACGTTGGTTGGTTTCATCAACCCTTGCATTATACGATGTTCTGTGTTACCGGTGAAGTATTCACTTATAATGACACGATTGGAGTTCTGTTGTATAAGCCAGTATGCAAATGCAAGCAAAGTATCTGCTTATGCTGCTGGGGCAACTATCATACTGGAAAGGTCATTACTGCCTATATCAAGGAAAACAATATTGATGTTTAATTCACTGACAAGGTAAGCATCTGTCCAGACAGACTTAGGTTTTTCTGGGTTCATAATGGTAGCCCCTCCGCCGCCATGCCAGTAAACATGTTTGTGCTGTGAATCAAAATTCATATTAGAACAACTGTTCTGTACGCACCATCTCGCTAGGCGTTTAGTAAAAGTGTGACCTAAAGTAAGAGTATTAAACATCATAACCAAGAATCCATCAGCAATTTAAAATGAAAATAAATCACTTTGACCAACAACGTTCAATTAGTTTTTCTTTGTTTATGTGTATCAAAGTAGGTCAAGCAGGCGTTCTGTTAGTGCTAAAAATAGATCGAACAAAGGAATGCGGTTTATTATGCTTACAAATACATGTATTTAATATTAAAAATCACATTTTGCCGATAAGCTAAATTGTGATAAAACAATGCTCAAAAACGGAATGAATGAATAATAAAAACCGATAAAAAATGATTGCAACCAATTATTATACAAATGTGCTGAATATAAATAACTTTATTGTACCTATAAAGTATTATTTTATCACAGTCTTTTTTACATAACATGCCATACGTTGCTTTAATTTGTTTTGATAAGCACGCGTCGTAAGCTATGCAATGCTGAATTACTTCGGTACGTTATCCATTAATTTAAGGACAATTATAAAACAGAAGTTTAATGAAAATTTATACAATACAACCATTCGAATTCCATATATATATAAAAGAAAAAGCCCAGACAATTAAATTATGTTACCGTATTTTTAACTTTATGTGAACGCGTGATTCTATATAGTTATTAGTTATACCATATCCCATACATATTAATGAATATTTAAACGATGCGATCTGCAACAAAATAGCATGTGGTTGCAATAAATAGTTAAAAATATTACAAAAAAGAAAACACTTCAAATTAAAAGTTTTAAGACGTGAACGGTAGTGGAGAAAAAACATTATATTATACGATTAGAATTTTGCATTAAACAATGCGCGTGTTCAGTATTTATGTCATCTTTATTATTTTGAAGAAATAAAACGAGTCCATTTGTTTATCTTACCATTACAGCATCAGAATCATCGATTGTGGTATTCCGCATGGGCATATCGTTAGGCTTGATAATGTGAGGTTTCAGCATAAAGTGGAATTGCTCGAATTGCATTCACACCTGCATGCAAGCTTATCTACGTGTATGACCATAAATCATTTATTAAGGATTAAGGATTTACTTTATTATTTTTTTTATTATATCTGCCTTGTTTGTAGTTGGGTTCAAACAGTGTATTGGATGTTACACACATGTGTATGCCCAATGCACGTTGCAAAAATTCGTTTTATTTTTACATTAATGTATCGATATTGATTTTAGAAACACACATATTCAGATACATCCCAAATAAATTAAAAACAATGCACGAATTACCCGAAATATACTTTTCCTATTTTGCAATCGAATCACATTCTGGGATAAAATATTCACTCTCTTAGCTGTGGAAGCGGAAGCTACACTTCTTGCGTCTCGCCATAGAAACGGGTAACACATGGACCACTTTAATACAAGAACTAACTTATTTGCTGAGGCCTAAGGCTGAACCTTGAAATCATAGATAGGTAGATTCGTTTTCTTTATGAAATTTGTGAGGAAACAGTAATACTGGACATATACTATGTTCTAAAATAGCCATTTTATGCATCTTACGATTTAAAAACCTGAAAGTTATAAAGCATTGCAACGCGAAACGATTGTATAATTTGGAGAGTTCTGTTGTTGTCGTTATATTTTGTGAAACAACGAGGATTGCTTATATAAAGTATTTTTTTATCATTTTATTCTTGATTTTTACTGGAGCTATTTAGATCTAATGTTTACATGTGTTAATATAAAGCATTTAATGACAAACTTTAATACATGCAAAAATCTGGCCACTTTAAAAGGAAAAGGACGTCATCGTGCAAGAATGATAAGCTATCGAACAGACAACCCATTGATAACAAATACAAATCAATTTGGAGTGACCACACATTAATATTTTGGAAGTGACAACGTTTGTGCCAATGTGACCGACCTGATGCGTGTTATTTTACGATATCTTATGTACATTGTCAAATATTAAATGGATAGTTATACAAAAACTGACTCTTTCAATCGGAATTATATAATATATCGTTACTATAAAGAGTAACAGAATGACGTCGCGCGCGGGCCGTTATTCGTATCTAGCGCGCCAATATAAATTATATCGACCCGCTTAACCGGTCCGATTTTTCACATCAGAAAATAATCGGATTACGCGGCTTCAACTGAACAAAATGGCGTCAACATTCAGTCTAAGCCAACGAAGACCAATACAATTAAGCTACAACTCAACGAAAGAATCAAACACACAATTATAACGACACGTAGCACACAATTTGGATATGACACATATCGATTGAAACCGAAACTCTTCTGTACATTAGATTGATGCCTCTATTTGAGCTTTAACGGTATTTGTCAAGCAGCAACTTTTTAAGTATTTCCGTTTTCTGTTATTCCATCCGTTTATCTTATATTGGTTTTAAATCACATTTGTTAAACGATTTATTTGAATGCTAAATCCCACCCCGTAAATCGGCTTACGAAAACGAATGAATTGTCGAAGCAATTACAATATTTTATTCCAATCAAAGTTTCCAAGTATGCATGAAAAACACTCAATCCAAAATACGTCTTGGATTCGTTCGATGCTCAAAAAAATTATTACACTGTTCAAATAAAACTCTCAAGGTCCGAAATGTTGTCCCTAAAATCCAGAGAGTCTAACTTGTTTCATCAAAGAAATTTCGTCACATGAGATACGTCATACATTGCGTAATCAATTTAATGAAAATATAAGTACAGAAAGTTGGTTCTGTAATACATTTTATAGAAGGACAAAACTAGTATGATATGTAATATAAACGATAACACACTGAAGAGCTGGGCTGGACGTCTATAATCGGTCCTAGACGCATTTTGGCCCTCGGGCCGTTATGTAGGCAGCGGGCCAATTATAGACGTCCGGCCCAGCTCTGCCGTGTGTTATGGTCTAAGTAGGTTAATCCTGACACATATATTATATTTCCCCTAAGACTAAACATCACTCGCATTTCATACCTAGAAAAATTAAGTGCAGGTTAATAAAACTGATCAATAATGTTTTTAGATGGGTTAAAAACTGAACATTTATGTACGAACTATATACAGTCAGTCTTACAGTCAAATTAAATTGAAGTTTTACAATCATTTCATGCCATAAATACATAATACCCGTATTGTTTACGAGTGTGTGATTATTGTTTAGCTTAATGTTTATTCTGCAACCTCCATTTCTAAATAAAACAAATTATGTGTAATGTTGTCTTTTTGTAAGATTTGTTTAATAGTACAAACAATAATGCATCATTTTGTTGCTAATGTAATGTATTATATTTTAGTCGTAAAATAGTTGGTATAACTGATTAATATAAAGACTCACTCACTCAATTCGTGATGTTCAAAGTACGGTGATATAATTCTTGACGGATTATGTGTCATAGACCTTGATGTATTTGTTTTAATTTAAATAGATCAAATAAAACAAGAGCTGTGTTTGTGAAACACAATGCCCCCTACTGCGCTTTGAAGCCATATATTTTACCTTTTACCTTGAAGGATGACCTTGATCTTTCACCACTCAGAATGTGCAGCTTCAAGAGATACACATGCATGCCAAAAATCAAGTTGCTATCTTCAATATTGCAGAAGTTATGACCAAGGTTAAAGTTTTGGGACAGACAGACAGACACACACATACAATGACAGACAGACAGGCCAAAAACAAATATACCCGCGATCATTCTATCCCGGGGCATAACAACTTTTTTGCCAGGATTTTCTTAAGTGCAATGACGACAAAAACCATTAAGACAATCCCATTAAAGTGTCACTGGCGATCGTATTTCTTCAACAAGTGGTAATACAAGTTCATTAAACATTTAATGTTTTAATAAACTTCTCGAACTTTAAGAACATTTGCAAATATGGGTGCTGATTTATTGACATACAGTTTAATAATGCCAAGCAATTCTCAAGTAGCCGTGCCCTTCGGAGTTTGTCTTTGAATGTAGACTAAAGTAGATCAACTAGAGCGACGACTGCATACAACCGGGTATTATCTAATTAAATATTTGAAGACAAATTGCTTGGGGATGCCCGATTAAGATTAAAAGAAGTAAATAAGATTGTTGCACCGGAACAAAATATAGAAGTATTCATCATCATTATTCATCATCATCATCTTCATCATCTTCATCATCATATTATATCTCATCGTCATTACCATCACCACCTCCATCATCAGCATCACAAGCATCGTCATCATCACTATCATCATCATCATCATCATCATCATCATCATCATCATCATCATCATCATCATCATCATCATCATCATCATCATCATCATCATCATCATCATCATCATCATCATCATCATCATCATCATCATTATCATCATCATCATCATCATCAGCAGCAGCAGCAGCAGCAGCAGCAGCTGCAGCAGCTGCATCATCATCATCATCATCATCACCATCATCATCATCATCATAATCATCACCATCATCATCATCATCATCATCATCATCATCATCATCATCATCATCATCATCATCATCATCATCATCATCATCATCATCATCATCATCATCATTATCATCATCATCATCATGGTGAAAGCGCTCATAATATAATACTGGGTTTCATTAGTGCATCATTTCGATCATCATACCCTACCGAGTTTTCCTTATCTTCTTCTTTTTCCTCCTCATTTTTATCCTTCTAATCATCATCATTATCATCGTCATCATATCTGGGATAAAATATTCAATGTTTTGGATGGAGCGCATGGTAAAGTTTACATTGTATTCGCACACAGAGCTTTCGCACATATAAATACGTCGAGGTATTGTTCAAGGAATAGTGTTTAATGACATAAACCTTATTTTGCTTTATACGTGTTGATGTCATTTTAGCATGCACTTAACTTTATTTGGACTTAGGCATGATTAAGCCGTGTCTGTTTTGATACGCATTAATGCTTCTACGGAATAAGGCGTTGTATTTCTTTAAAGGGATTTTGTTTCACAGATTTTGGCATGTATTGAAGTTTGTCATTAAATGATTTAAATTGATAACTGTAAACATTGAAACTAATTACCTCCAATTAAAAACAAGCAATTTAACAAAAAAGAGTTTTGTTCGAACCACTGACACTCGGAGTAAAAGTCAACAACTAACAACATTCGGCCATCTGTGCTTATACAGTACAAGGTGTCCTCGTCGTGTCACAAAATATAATGATTACAACAGAACTCTCCGAATTATATTTTAATTTCGCGTTTGTATCGCTTAATAATTTAAACGTTTCTAAATTGTCAAAAGATGCACATAATTGATATTTTATAGCATGGTAAATGTTAAGTATTAATGTTTCCGCGCAAATATCATAACTACAACGAAAATTTGCACTTATGAAATAATGCTTTTCAATTTTGTCAATTTACAAAAACGTTAAAAGGTCCATTTAATTATTTGAACATATCAATTATTATCTTTGAATACGGTAGTCGATCATATCGAGAATCTCCACTCCGCAATATATCACGCGTAAAGCAAAGTTCTCAAATTTGTTAAATGGTTTGTTGTTTGACCCCATACTTTTCAGTAGCAGGTTGTGTGTCATGTCTGCTCCTATCCACCAGGTGTATACATTGGTTATAATAGGTTCCGCGCAAAACCAGACAATGAACCACAATTACCTTGCACGTACACTTGTATAAGCCATATTATTTATTAAATAAATAAAACAAATATGACAAGTCGTATTTTCTAAGATAAAATTTAACGACAAAATACCGCTCATCTCGCAATTAACAAAAATTGTATATGCGGTTTAAAACCGCTTTTTCGAAGTCGTTGAAATCGTCAACAGTAGATCCATCCATCATCCACCCAACACCCAGCCATTAACCCACCCACCAAACCACCCAATAAACCAACCCACACAGCTAACAAAACGACCACCCACCATCGACCACCATCCACCCACCACCCACCCAATCCTACCATTCATCCATGTAACCATCCAAAACCCATCCACCCAAAAACATATTCAGTTGCAGCTGGACGTTCATTTAGACGAAAATATCGATGTAAATAATTCCCATGGTGCCTCGTCTTGATTTTATCATGCACGTTATTCAAGAAGGATGTTGATCGTCCGACCCTACTCCCTTACCCAACCATATTTGACAATAGTTCCGCGATAATATTGTTAGCAATTCAGTACTGGTGAACAGAAGAAATGAAATAGTCGTGTTGGTATTTACTGCAAATATGTTTTTTCATATGTAGAAATTTATGTTAAAAGTGTATATTTTAACTGTTATAAGGTTATATATTTTTTATCTTTCATTATTGCATTTCCTTTGGCGTTCACATTATAATTAGTTATGGAGCTTTGATATTTTTTTTATGTATAACGGTCTCATTGGCACTTAACATGTGCATATATGAAGTACAGACATTTATCATGGACAAGGTAACGTATCCAATGACATAATTCAAACCAGGTGTATTTAAAATGACGGAATAGTTTTCTATAATCATGTAATGATGTGCCTTTTAAAAACGCTTTTGTTTTGCAAAACTTAATAAAAATCAACTAGATGTATTTCACTTACAGGTAAAACTCGTATTAGATTTGATCCACCAGTGTGTATTATTTATTTATTTGCACACGCTGGCTATTCCACCATTGCCGGTATCATTTCAGTATAAATACAACACTAGTTAAAGGGAAACAACTCATTTAAGATTTCCTGTATAGTGCCAGCGCAGTTAATTTTCCGCCAGTTTTATCGTTCGTTTTCAAACACATGTGTAAATAATGATTGCTATTTTCTAGTAATGTTGTTATAAAAAAGCGCAGTCGATTTTCGCAGCTATAAATAGTACATGCATTAAGTTCATATACAGTTTCCACAATATTTCAACGCCATTGCATAAGCCTTTTAAAACGATATATATAATGTGAGAACTTTTTGCGGGCAGGCGATTGGACGGCGTCCATGAAAATCGGATTATCATGAAACTTGACATTAAAGTTTATTTGCATATCTTAGTCATTTCAAATAACCAACTTATCGCTTAATGCAATTTCGTAAAACAAATAGCAAAATTAACATTGTCCTCTCTCCAACTCCTATAGTTTTACATCGGAACATCATAAAACTTAGTGACTTGACCGTTGTCTTATAATATCCACCAAGTGTGATAATAAGCAAAGAACGATCCTTGAACTATATATGTTTTCTGCTAATCGTTTATGTTTCCATTAACACAAATCTGCTGAAACATTAAATACAGCAAGCATTACTGGAGCTTGTGATTGTAATTGGGGCTTGATAGGTCAAGATAACTGTCACTAAAAATTAAACAGGGTTTCCGCTAAATAACTTTAGTTTTAATGGAGGTTTTGATTTCAATGTTTGTGTTTAGGGAGCTTCCGAGGAGATCTAGCTTGGGATTGCATATGTAGGTGGTCAGATCATTTTAAATATCGCGTGAACTAAATAGAACTACGGCTTCAGCTCTATTACTTAGGTTCGGAAGGAGGTGTCAAACGGTAATTGTGCGTATGTAGATACCTTACGTATAGGTCTAGTTCATGATTGCTTTTGGTGCCAGTCAGGTTAATGGCTTTGTCATCCATATTCATAACTGGAGTGTGATGGGGGCATTGCACTAAATGACTGTTGTTTACATTGATCAATGACACGAGTCTTTGATGGAGATTTTATACTAAACTATAATTGTGCGTTGGTAGCTTTCCTGCAATTCTAACCTGAAATTGTGCATGCATTATTGCAATGAAATCAGATTTATATGTTATGCGAAAAAGAGATCTGTTTTCATAGAATTGATATGTTTTATTTTGTATTTATGCCTGATTCATCATCTGTATAACATATTAATACATCGGTTGCATATCAATGTAACCCAGACCTTTAGACGGGCGTATTTTATGACACTTTTTTAATAAAACATTTTACACTGCATAATGCTGAGCATAATTTCCTTCGCACGATCAATTTATATGCGTCTTGATTTAAACATAAAAAATAACTTTTATTAACCTCCAAAGTTTAACCGTACGACTTTTTAGTTTAAACGTATGTAAACATCACAGTATAGCAATTAAACTTAATCATTTTCAGTTTACAACCTCTTGATCACCACGCCCATGATTATTCCTTATCAGATGAATAATTTACTTGTACCTGCAGATTTAGATACCCTGAGTGCCTTTATAATAATATATCGAAGATTCATTGTTTCATTCGTGCATGGGTTTCATAAAATAATATAACTCTCCTTATGAACAGTTTTCGCAATACGCGCTCTAAATGTCATTTCCTCGTATGATTTACATGCTTTGTGTTTAATGTTGTTTAAAGAAACTCACAAGCACTGTTCTTCAAATGCAGTTAAATAATAAATCGCTAGCAGTGAGTACTTATCAAACAAAACCGAGGCGACTCATGACAGAATATATCTACTTTTCAAAGATTTATTACTTACAATTGAATTAATTAACTTATCCAAGCGTATTTGAAAATAATACATTAACTGAATATTAAACGAATATATTATTGAAAACCGCATTGAACTTTTATTTACGACATTTTCTTTTCAACAAGCGGTAATAAAACACAATCTTTTACGGCAGGTCCAGACACACTGTACTTGAACCGTTCAGCTTGACAGGGAAAATGTGCGCCTATATCCCGCAGAGAATCTCCAGTTTAGTCCTACTTAAATGTGATAAATCTCAATTTGCAAACCATACACTTCGCATTTTATAAGCGGGTATGCACTATCTTTCAAATGATGCGAGGTTGGGTTGATAAATAGCACACACTACATAATACATAAAGGTTCAGAAGAATGTGTACCCATATATTATACCAAAAGAAAAACCCTTTTTGAGTTCCTGTACGCTTGCTTATACTTCTTGATAGCACTTCGAGTATTGATGAAAAACGTCAAAACAGATTAGTTCATACGACACATGGACGATGCTTAGTTTTGCAACAAATACGGGTAACATGTCTGTTTCTTAGTAAACTTAATCGTTATACATTTTTATAATTCATTTAATTTATTCTACTAATAAATATAATGTATTGTACTAATAAATATAATGTATTGATTTTATGTTATTTCCCTCGTTGATATTCATAAATATGCTATAGATATAGAAAGTATGATGTTTTGTATACAAACGCACACACCGAATCAATCGCTATTCAACTCAATCAATAGTTACACTTGCAAACAAATTTGAATTGTATAAACTTTAATAAGATAAGCAATAATAAGTACTTATTTGCAGTGCAATATTGAATTTAGACTATATGTATAAAACCTGTATTCTTTATTTACTAAAGAACACCATATAATTTTTGAACAGTTATAGCTTGCCAAAAAAATTGGCCTTATATAATTGCCTATTAGATGCTGTTAAACGATGCAAAACCGAGATATGTGGGTTCATGACAGATGTGATTGAGTTCTGTAATACGTATTTGTCTTGATAACGTTACACATTTTAAATATTCTAATATTGTACTAAAGGTAAATAATTTGGAGGTATAAATAATGCATATTTTGACCGATCAGAATTCTATATAATGAGAAATCGTTACAAAACGAAATTGCTGCTCACAATATAAGTGCTACTTAGGAATGGTAAAATTGCGTTATGTCGAAAGAACAATCCCTTAAGGTTTAACTTAAACGTATCACAAATTGACTATCGGTCATTACGCGCCCAAGTCTTCGGCGAGATTATTATAATTATTTTGAATTTCATAAAGAAGATACCGATTGACATGTGCAAAAAACGTACCCTCGACGAAGAACACGCATACATGAAACGCATGCTTTTCATGAAAAAAGTGCAGTTCGCACGAGCACCATTAGGCTGCCGCGGTCACCTGTCAGTTGGTGCATTGTTTATCTGCAAAATAAGGTTGACGCCATATTGTTGTTCTATGTAAGTACGTCATCGTAGCGGTCATTCTGCCCCATACCTGTCAAACGTGTTCGTTCGTTGATATAAATTGAACTTCGTTTGACTGGAAAATATCTTACAAATCCTTTACTGATATCCAAATACAAACCAGTGAAAATCAAAGGAGTGGATAATTGAAATGCCATTAAATCCACAAAGGTACCGGTGGCTCTAAGCCCAGTATTAGAAAATTGAAAAAGAAACCAAGTCAGCAACATAATTATGATTAAGAGTCAACATATAGCAGTTGTATTGTCCAGCTTGGTGATAATTTCACATTGTACGTAAACATCGATATATTTTTTGTAACCGACTCCGCTTGAACCAAAACATATATTCATTTTACATATAAAACTGTGTAGTCTACTCAGGGGTCAATTTGTTCTGCCCAAACTACAGAATTTCACTTATCTATCTCGTTACGATGGACCTAAAGTGGCGTGTTGGCGACATAGATTCGTTGTAATGGTATTGTTGTCGGTTTTAAAGGGCGCAACAGAGAATAATGCTAAAATGTACACACAAAAAACACACAACAACGTCTTATCACATTTTAACAATTTGTCGTTTTGACGTTTTTGAAACAACGGAAAATAAGAGCGCTGATACAAAATAAACGATATTTTTCGTCCGATCTATGAGAGCGTTCTCACAGGAGGACGCGAAACCGCCAAGACAAAATGGCGACACGTGTTTTATTATTCGTAGCGAAATTTACCGAAATTGAATATTTTTATCATTTATCAAAATTGTGAGTTTAAGCCATATAATTTTGATACAAGAATACCATTTTATGAGTGTGCCAATAAACTGCAGAACACACGTATTTCCGTATTTTGTTCGTTTATCGGGCACCTATACAGCTCCGAAAAACAGTCGAAATAATTTTGTTTTAGAAATTAAAACTTCAAAAATGCGTAGTTTAGGTTTGTATTTTTTATTTATTTATAACAATGTCATATATCTGTAAATTGTGAAGGCGTTTTGTCCTAAATAATATTGTTTGCATTTTGTTTTGTAATGCCCTTCTAGGATTTACTTTATTAGTTTGTATTATATCTGCTTTGTTTGTAGAAGGGTTCAAACAGTTTATTGGACGTTAGAAGTCAAATAAAATGTGTATTCCAAATAGACATTACCACAAATGTGTTTTATTGTTACATTTATGTATCGACATTGATTATAGAAACACACAAATTAAGATATAAACAATAAATTAACAACAATGAATTACCCGAAAATATACTTTGCCTGTTTTGCAATCAAATCACATTCTGGGATAAAATATTCGCTAAGTTGTCGAAGTGGCAGCCACTTCTTCCTACTCGCCATAGAAACGGGATAGCATATGGACCGCTTTAATACAAGAACTAACTTATTGTCTGTGGTCTTAAGTTAAATCGTGAAACCATATATTTGTTTAACCTATATGATTTGATTAACAGAACTGTTTTCATCTGAACTATGACGAACTAGTTTCGATTTCCAACATGAATGTGACATTGACTTAAAATTTCGGTTTTAAGCTCAACATCATAAAAGTGTATCACATTAACATTATTATGAACGAAATCAATACGTCAGTTGGTAGAGGAGCGTACTAGTTTCCCGGGGCTGTGGGTGTGAGGCGCATAACGGCCTTCATGAGGTAACCAACAGTTGTATTAATACGCCGGGATAATTTACGTGTGTAGTTGTCTATAAAGTATTCAACAAAGGAGTTGCCAAAACCCTAGGCGACCATATGTTTCAGCAGATGACAAGTGCTTTTCACGAAATAATTTTACTTTAAGAACATATATTATGGGCAATGTTCAATAGGGCTAGGCAACCATTGGTAATACAAGGGTGATAACCAACTTTATTTTAGCAAACGCTGTGATCAATTAAACAATATAATTCAAGATAACATAAAATTGTTTTGTGCAGGTGCTTTTTACAAAATGCAATACTTTGTTTCGTTGATGTCTAAGCAAAGCTTACGTAGTTGTATTAAAATATTGCAATTCAAATACCTTACCACCGAAAATGTTCGACAGTAAGAAATATTTTTAAAAACTGTCGTACAATTGTACTTATGCATGTTCTGACTTACTTGCAAGACAAGTTTTCCACGCTTGCAGGCGGATGTGGGTGGTAACAAAGCACCATTGTTAAATAGCAACGAAATATATATTTTTTTAGGAATGCAGATAAACAAACATACTCACAACTCACAATGCTCACTAACCTGAGGCCAAATAATTAATTGTCTATATTTAGGACAGAGTAGAGTTGGTGACCGTATGGATGCCACTGCTTAAGTATAGAAACCACGGTCTGATAACAACGTGTTAGTGACATGCCCCGTGGGTAGAATGAAATGCCTTCGTAGGTAAATATCAGAGGCTGTTAAAAAATGGAAACAAAACGTCATTGTGCAAGTATTACAAGGAAT
The DNA here is from genome assembly GCF_020536995.1 of Dreissena polymorpha. Lineage (NCBI taxonomy): Eukaryota > Metazoa > Mollusca > Bivalvia > Myida > Dreissenidae > Dreissena > Dreissena polymorpha. Next base: position 87,888,813 of record NC_068364.1, read on the forward strand.
TGAAGAAAAAACATATTGATAAAAATAAAATGTAAAATTTTATAATAACCACACATTAATATATTTATTAGCAATAACGTTTGTTCCAAATTGATCGTTATTTTACGTGTTATTTTACAATATCTTATTTCATATGTCACATATGTAATTGATAGTTTAACATGACGAATTGCCTCTTGCAATCGGAATCGTAAATTTATACTGACAAATATCATATTATAAGTATTTTTATTAGTTCCACTATGACTGGCCATCACTCTCATTTCACTCCTAAGAAAATAAAATGGCGGTTAATAAAACTGATTAATAATGTTTTTAGATGTTTTAAAAACTGAATACTTCTGTACGAACTATATACAGATCACCCTTACAGTTACATTACACATTAAATTGAAGTCTCACAATCATTTCGTCATGTCGATAGATACTAAACACCCTAATTCGTTTCGACTCTGTGCTTATTGATTAATTAAATGTTTGATCTGCATAACGCCTGCATAACATCAAAAAACAATTTTTGTGCATTGTTGTCTTTTTTAAAGATTGTTTTATTGCAAACAATAATAACGTATCATTTAGTTGCTGATATAATGTTTATAATATTTATTTAGTCGTAACATATTTGGAATAATAGGTGAATATTAAGAATTACTCGCTCAACTCGTGTTGTTCAAAAACGGTGATATAATTATTGACACGATATGTGCCATATACCTTGATATATTAGATTTAATTTTAAATAGATAAAATAATAAAACTTTTTTGCCCGGATTCGATTAAGTGCAATCTCGACAAATACCATTAAAAACATCCCATTAAAGTGTCACTTGCAATCGTATTTATTCAACAAATGATTATAAAAGCGAAAGAGATATTAAATGTTTTAATTAACTTCTCAAACTTAAAGAACGTTCGCAAATATCACTGTTGATTTATTGACATACAGTTTAATAATGCCAATCAATTCTCAAGTGTCCGTACCCTAAGGAGTTTGTCTTTGACTGTAGACTAAAGTACAATATATCAATTAGAGCGACGACTGCTAACTTCCTCGTAGTATTAAAATACATATTTGAAGACAAAATATATAGGGAATGTCCTATCAAGACTTCAATACATAAAAATGATGAACCGGAACGAACTCTGGAAGTACATGGTCATCATCATTATCATCATCATCATCATGATCATCATCACGATGCATGCATGCATCAATCCATCAGTCCGTCCGTCCGTGCGTCTGTCAATTTATCTACCCATCCATCCAAACATCCATTCATCGATCCATTCATCAATCCATCTTTCCATCCATCCATCCATCCATCCATCCATCCATCCATCCATCCATCCATTTATCCACCCGATTTTGTTTAATCGCTCAATTGAAGGCATATAACAACAATCAACGGGTATCAATAACATTAATATAATTGAATTGATTTTATTGGAATAGTATAAATCATACCTATAATGATTAGTATAAACGTTAAAATTACTTAAATTATCTTAAACAACCGTTACATCGAAGTAATAATGATGTTATATTTTCGAAGCGTGGCAAAGAAGATTGTATTATGTTTTAGTATGCTTATGCTGTGAATTCATTTAAGTGCATTTACTGGTACATGTGCATGTAGATACGTTGATCGCCTGTGTGTTTATGTTTTTGCTGTTTATTGTTTTATTCAATGACTATGACGTTGAATATCATTAATCTTCATCCAAATTAATCGCACAATACGCTTTTTTGTCAATTTTTCACGATTTATTACTTCATTTGTTTTACTTTATTTCAATAAACGACCACTCAATGGTCTTTGAAATCATTACAGACACACTGCTATAGATAATTAAGTTATAAATCCCTAGAAGTGCGTTCTTATCAAACAAAACCAAAACCGACATCTTAACTAAATATTGATAAATTACTAACAATTAAATGATAAAACTAAATCGACAATTATTTGCAAGGAACACATAAACTACATATTAAACGAATACGTAATACAAAACCACATTGGCATGTTATTTATGTCAGTATTTTGTTTTCAACAAGTAGCTATATAACAAAATCTTTCACGACAAGCCCATTTCAACGAGTACTATATTTGTTCAATATGACATTGTGATTTGGTGCCTAGCTCCAGAAGATAATCTTAAGAATAGTTATGCCTAAATGAAATCTATAAATTTAATCTCCATCGGCAAATCATATGATATATGTTTGTAAATCGGGTAAACACGTACTTTCGGAAAATACGACGTTGATGAAGAATATGCCTACAAATAAGAATAAATGTTACTTAAGAATTACCCCGTTTTGAGATGTTTTTACCGACTTCTAATACGTTTTGATTGTACTATACGTTTTGATGACCAAGTTCACTTACACTTTTAGGCGATTCTAAATATTTAATGCAGATTTGTTCATACTACGCGGAGGCAATATGTTAAAGTTTGCAACAAACTTCGAACATTTTCGACTTCAAATACTAATTCCATACCAACACCATATGAAACATATACATTTATGGGATGTACAAGTGCAATCAACTACATTTTACCATGATTGTTCTTATTTATAAATCAGTTCCTTTTTCGCGGCTACAGCAGAAAAAAGAAACCAGTACTTTTGTGAAGTTAGTATTCGAACTAGAAAATGCCGGTTCAGTTTAAACAAGAAATCCTATACAAGCGCGAAGAAGAAACATGAATATATGACGCAATACATGTAGTCAATGCATTCGAGATATTTTGTGTTGATTTACTTAAGAATTGTTTGCATTATTTTTCTTTACAATCCTATATCACATATTTTAGCTTGAATGAGGAATGAAGAACTATTCCTTATTCCTTAATCAACTAAGAATAAGGAACTAGGAAAGAGAAACCAACTTACGCTCTATGGTTACTAAATGTTATATCGATAATGCGGTGCATACAAGCTTAAATAATATGTTGGGATGATACATGTGTGCCAAATTGATGAAATAAAAGATTAATATGTTGAGTAGGCGTAGGTATTAGGATCTGTACTCTTTCTTGTCCAACATGAAATATGAAACAAGAAACAGTGACGTGCGAAAGAACCTGTAATATAAATACTTGACATTACGATCACTGTGCAATAACAACGTTCAGTATCAACCTCCGCGAAAAGAACATAAAAGAAAATGATAATTCTATTCGTGATTAAATACTTAACCAACACAATAAAATCCTCCCGATCTGAAAGCATGTTCTTGTGATGGCAGAGATTGTATATTAGAGCAAGGACGACTACTCTGTCTGGAGATTGGCAAGGACAGACGCGTGTTTTCGAGATTGCCAAAGAAACCATTGCCTTTTTATTAAAAAAATGTGCACTACGCACGGGAACCGTCCGGCCGACGTAGTCACCTGATGAGTGACGCATAGTTGACATGCAAAATAAGATTGACCCCGTATATGTGCGGTACTTCATGGGTATGTGATCGTAGTAGCCACACATTACACAAGTAAAAAAAAATATTTACAAGTTTTTTTTACTTAGATCCAAATACAATTATGTGAAAAACATAATAATAGGTATTTGAACTGAAAAAAATTTCGTGACCTGAAATAGCTTCAAGACTCACGGTAAAGTGGTATTGGTTGGTAAAATTAGAAAAAGCCAACAGAAACAAAGATGGCAAAAACATATGATGTTATGTCAACATATAAAGGTAATATTACCCAGTTCTGCGATAATTTCACTAACTTTTACATTGTTTTAACCTGCTAAGACTAACCAACTATTTGTTACTTAGTCATCGTGTAGTTTTTGGAACCCCCATTTCGCTTGCACAAAAGTATATATTCTTCTTTTCCAAAATAAATTTACCTATGTGTCCATCTGTACTGTTAAATCGACAATACGACACGCAATACTGTTTACAATGTGTTATTTATCGCTCTTTTATAACTTACTTTCAAAACATTAATCCACTAATTTTATATATTAAATAGTTTGTAATGTATCTGTAATGTTTTGTTTTATGTAACAATCATAACCGCATGATAATACGAACATGCTGATTACGACAACTTGTATTTGTATTCTATTCTTTTTCGTTTAAATTAATTACCATTATAATTATATGTAGGGTTACATTACTAAAAAATACCATTACAATTATATGTAGGGTTGCATCTATACAATAATCAGTCACCATACAAGGTAGCATTTCGTGGCATGAGTTTAACATCCAGCACTGAGTTTTAATTTATAAGTTGTTTATTTTTAATAAATCCCCCCTTTTTCGTAGGGTCAAACAGGTCATTGGATGCTAAAAATAAAATAATGTTATGATCAATGCACATTTATTTAGCGACAGTGATTTCTAAAACACACACGCAATCAGATACGACCTAACTACTTTCACAAATTACGGGCATAACTTGAACACATGACATGCATGACTTGTTGTTCTGCACTTCGGGATAAAACGAGTATTTGTCTAAGGTGTCGAATTGGGATGCTATACGTCTTTTAACTCGTCATTTGTATGGCACTACACGTGGACCGCTCTTATCAAAGAACATATTAATCTATTATGAGGTCTTTAGTTGAACATTAAAATCGTAGATGTGTTTAATCTCTATGTTTTAATTTATACAAGATTCTCCTTCAGTTACAGTTTACAGTTGACTTACTATAAAAACAATGTACTACTTATATTCAAATATTGAATTTTGATAGTCGCATGTATTTTGAATTTTAAAACCATACGACTTGAAATCCCCTTGCGTCCCGAGCCTTACACGGAGGTGTATGTATTTTAAATGTCATTCAATAAAATTAAATGCCTAACAATTGTGTACACGACGGATCAAACTGACCTGTGAAAATTACCACAAAGCATTATGGGAACTGTGACGAAATATTTTCGGTTTACGGTTAATATTCAAATGCATTATGTTTCTCTTTCCGGGATATTGTTTTAGTATGTTGATGCTGCATTAAAAAATATAAGTGTATATGAAGTGAAAACTCCAAAAATAATACACGGTCCCATACAATCTAGTCCTGAACATAAGGCTTATCATCATCATCCTCATCCTCATCATCATCATATTCATCCTCCTCCTCATCCTCCTCCTCCTCATCATCATCATCATCATGATCATGATCATCATCATCATCATCATCATCATCATCATCATCATCATCATCATCATCATCATCATAATTATCATCATCAGCAGCAGAAGAAGCAGCAGCATCATCGTCATCATCGTCATCATTATCATCATCAGCAGCAGCATTTTCATCAGCATTATCATCATGATAATCATCATAATTATTTCATTGTTTTATTTTTGTTATTATTATTATCAGTATTATCATCATCATTTCCTATATAAAACTATTGTTCTAAAACAATATAAATAAAGACATGAGCAAAACTAGATATAAATAATCAAATAAATGGCAACACGTTTAAGAGAAACTTTATTTCAAAAAGTAAAACAAACAAATTAAGGTACAAACAAGTTTCATTATCCCAAAATATCGAGTACTTAAGGTATTTCATAGAGGGACAATTCATGAATGTACATATCTATTCTATGCACACATACATACACAATGAGGAAGTATTTTTGAACGCCTATGCATGTACCATGTTTACGATGTATATGTTTAATATATTAAGTATCTAATTGAATTTGAGCTCCTTTATCTCCACAGTGTAAAATACATTTTTATTTAAAGAATCAATGCATAAAATGTTATATGAATATATATATATATATATATATATATATATATATATATATATATATATATATATATTTAACACAACATGGAATACTGTTATTCTCGATGTACGGAAGAACGATGGATAGTCCACGTATTGCATGCATATTCGTTGAGAGATTAGAATAAACGTGTGATCAGCAGTGGTATCAGCAGTAAAATGACCATGAACTGGATTTGTCCAGCTCCGCTACATCCTCCGACCGTGACCTTCAGGACAGTTGTACCGTCCGCCGAGGCAGCTGCATTCGATCCAGTCTGGTCTGCAGTGACCGTTGTGGTGTATCCGCCAGATGTAGCGCTTGTCAGTGTCCTGCCCGTCGTAACTTTGAGAGCGCCAGTTGAGGCGTCAACAGTCAGGTCAGTAGTAGGAGCTAGGTTAAAATTATTAAAAATATTAATATTTATGTAACTGATTTGCACTATGATTTACCATAATGTTATTCACAATTTGTATACGCTCGTTTCTTGACGTTACGTATTATGGGAACATACGTGGTAGATATGCAGGTGTGCGGATGGGAGGACGAGCGGTTGGGCGGGCAGCATAATCATGAAATCCTCACCAAACTTTTTAGATATGTTTGATGACAAAACAATAACAGGCAAATTAACACCTGACATGGTATAATCAATGCCGTGTATTTATACAACAAGGTAAAATTCTCCGTTTTACGTTGTTACACTCTACTTATCTTTATTTCTCTACCTATATGTGCATGATATTTTAATTAAGTGATACGCTTTAAATACACGTTAATGTTTTACTAGTTTTGGACTTTTTCAATCATTAGTTGCCTAATTAAATGTTCCGTTTAATAAATAAATATACATCCTTTGCCTCCAAATCTTTAGAGCTAATTTTCTATTTAAAACACAATTATATCAATTTTGGTAAAAAAAGAACATTTCTCACTATTTGTGTAGGTTACGGTGTCTGTTCCTGAAACAACATCAACAGCTGTGTAGGTCCCAATCACTGTCCCTGTTGATAAAGTGATAAAGCATTTGACTTAATTACTAATTCATTTATTATTCAGTACAACTTACGTAAATTTGCGACCATATTTAGAATATGTAACTACTGCACTGAGATACACATGCAGCATGACATGCAGTGCAGTTATCTTTAACAATAACAATACCATTTAGATACAATATAAATTAAACATATATTGTTTTGTGCTATCAACCTTCAATAGATCTAAAGTGTTTGCATTCTTTCTCGGTATGCCTTAAAAAACGTACGCTGTTTTTTAGGAAAGATGCTGAACCTGCTCAAAATCGACTTGTTTTGCAAGTAAAAGCATACTATCGAAACATGTACATTTTAAGTGAATATTGATTAATTATTTGAAGTCATCACAAATCTAAAGCTTGTTATATTGCCTATTATTCAGGGCTGTACAAAAATGTGTATGTTGTTGGTTATACGATTTCCTTCGATGAATGCTGGAGTCTTTTGAGCATTCCGTGAATATGTGGCTACGTCTACGGAATTATAAAAGCCAAAATGGGTGGACGCTTTTTAATATAAACTTATTTGTTCTTTAAAAACAACAAAGAAAACGCTACTTATCAGTAAATCCAGTAGGAATTAGCTATACCTCTACATTGAAAGATATATTTCTTTAAACAAGAGATACTGACAATAGAAATATTCAGCGTCTTCAAGCATTGCAATTGGGTGAAAATATGTATACCTGCAACAGTGCCGTCAGCTACACAAACTTCGTAGCTTGTCTTTGCAAACTCCAGCCTGTTTGTCACAGTTAGGACGACTGTTACAGTTGCAGTAGACGGCGCTGTATCGGCGCCGCTATTAAATTGAAATAGAATCAGATTGTGGTAGTATTGCAGAGGAAAAGAACACTCCATACTGGTGTTTATCCAAATCACTTAACAACTGGTCATTGCCTTTATATATCAATTTAGTTGTACTTGCTTGATGAAATCATTTACCATTTATCGTTGATGCCTAAGGAGAAAACAATTGTAATCCTAACATAATTTGTATGTAACTAGTTATGTGACGATGAAATACAATAAATAAAATAAGATAACGTTAAATATTGCAAAAACTCGAGGGCAATTCAATATATATATATTGCATTGTATTGCAATATTTGATGTGATTTCATTTCATGAAGTTTAACATGGCGTTTGATCTTTGCGTAAATACATTCCATACATGATCCTTTCAACAATCATTATGGTTGAACCTTGTTTGATTATCATCTGTAATGCATTTTATCAGTTAATATTACCGATGAGTTATTGCAGCATCCGGTCTCCGAAAGGACAAACAGACGGAAGTAAATACAGATATAGAAGGCATAGGTGTTGCAACCAGGGATTAAATACTGGTCGGAACTCACTAACAACTCTGTTTACATTGATATACACTGAATGCTTGTTGGTCATGAATGATATACACGTCAGACTTGCGTGCGAGAGACTTATATACAAATCGTTGATGTGTCACTTACGTTATTTTGAACGTGTATGATGATTTCGTTTCCTTGTCTAAGGTTTTAGAGGCTGCCAGTTTCACAACTCCGCCAGTGAGTGTAGCAATTGAGTCTGGATTGCCATCAGAAACAAATGCGAATGTAACACTTCCACTCGCCACATCAGTCGTTGCTACTACCGTGAAAAGTGTGTCTGTTTCCACACTCGTTTCTGCTAGGCTTACTGTTGCTGCGTTACTTGATATTGTTCCTGGTCCTGTGAAGGTCACAGCACCATCTATAACATAAAAGGTTTATTATCATAGAGTTAAATTTGCAACACATTTCTGCAAAATTACGTATGCAGTCTCCCAAAGGCATCTATTTGATTTGTTTTAATAGATGCTATTGTTTAAGACAAGAGTTTTTATATATCTGAAGAATAATTGTTCTAAAGAGTTTTTATCATAAAAATGTGTTATGCACACACTATACACGCGTAATACAAATTACAATAAGAAGGAAAGGATAAGAAAATTGTATTGTTTTAATTAATTTCTTACATACAAATAAATGTCAAGAGTATTATGTCTTTCAAATACAGAGTATGATAGTATTGTTTATGAAAAATAAATTGCTGTACTAATTATAGACAAATCATTATATTGTTTCAAAACAATTATGTTTATCCCACTTTTACAGCGAAGTCGGTTGATTAAAGCCGTGTTTATTACATTTCGGCTATATTCAACGGCACGACTATTATCAACGGCACGAAATGACGTCATCAACTGCCAAACCGGGACTACTTTTTCCCACGCACTCGTCACCTGTATTTGCCAAGTGCATCAATAATAAAAACAATCTCAATAGTTTGTCAATCTTAATGACCTTAAAACAAAGAAAAGTAGTAAAAAACGTGTTTGTTGTCATTTATTGTCATTGAAACCTCTAGTATTAGGTAAATGTAACAGTGTTGCAAATAGATTCTATTGTTGTTGCTCCCCTTTGAAGAAGTCAGTTCGAGTTGCTCCCCTTTTACCGTAGAAAACAATCGTCTGGACCAAGAAATACTGTGTTAATTTACAAGTTGTACTCGGATATGCGTCCATTTGATTTTTTTTTCAAGTTAGCACCCTTTCTACCTGTCAATACGCACACATGACACTGCATCCCAGTGGTTCTTGCGTCAACAATTGGGTGTCAACAAGCTAGGTCAGATGCTGTAGGCCATGACAAAAGACGCCGGCTTTTCTGATCACAAGAGAATAACGAACCACTCAGTTCGCAAATTCCTGGTCCAAAAAACTTCGAAATGCAAATATTCCACCCACTGAAACCATTGCCATAACAGGGCACAAAAATGTCCAGTCCATAACCAATTATTCCAACATATCTGTTGAACAGCAGCAAAAGTGTTCAAACATTCTTTCTCAGTCCAGTAAATGTAACAATCCAACAGCTTCCTCTTGTTCACCTTCATGCACTGAAACCATGGCCGAAATGCAGCCTAGACAACCACTGTCTACCGTCGAACAAGTTGATCTTAATGTTCGCCCCACCCAGTCACTTCATCAGCAAATGTCTTTCTCTAGTTCAAACAACTTTGCCTCACAATTCTTTGGTGCCACTTTCCACATTCAAAATGCTAATGTATATAATTAGCTTAAATCCAAGTTATCTTTGTTATTTCGTCACGAAATAACCACATATTATAACAAAGAAGCAAATATTGTGCACCTCGTGATCGACTTGATAGTTTGTAATCGAAAGTGAATTGTGTGTGGTGTTAGGCGACGTTGTAAACAAATGTAGTCCCTTGTATATAACAACTTAATGTCATATTGATATTATAAAACTTTAAGATTTGCAATTCAATTTGATTAAAATCGTAATTAATTACGCTCGATTCTTTGCTACAGAACGATATTCTGATTTAAAAAAAAATGATTATTTGATCAGCGGTTATTTTTGGAACGCGGAGTAATACACTGACCTTGGTTGCACTACAGTCATTATCAAAGTACGACAAACACTCATGAAAACTAATTTTGTTTAAAAAAAATAAGTTTACTGAATAAAAAGTGGGATAAATAGAATAATATGTTAGTGTTGATTATAGATCAGGTTTATCATGCTCGGCACGAAAACGAAAAAGCACTAGCCAAGGCTCGTGCCTGGTGTAAGTAAGCAGATCAGCTTTTAGAGACTTTTTTGTTTATTTTTACAAACATTTGATAAGGACTTAAACTCAATTATTACTTCTAAACGATCTTGTACTGGTATTTTGCAGATATCATGCATTTATTTGGCAAAATGTATCAATGTACATAGCCAATATATATATATATTTTATTTTTCGCTTTTCGCTCGCCTTTTATTTAACAAAGAATAGAATAAAAATATATTTATTTTTATTTCGCTTGCTCGCTCCATTTTTGGGAAGCAAAAATCCGTAGAACAAATCATCAATTTGCTGTGGCTTTATACAACATTAGTTTAATAATGCGGTTATCATATATGGCCATTTTCGCAGACTCAGCTCTAGGTTCAGCATAGTCAGGTGAATAACATATGTGACAGCGATTTATTCGGCGTTAACACACTTAGGTTTGACAAAACCCGATCAATCTTTTTCATGCCGAGTCTTTATTTTGGCATAAGGTTTTGATAACATTCGTAAATTTAACACTGTGTGTGCAATCATGATTTCTACATTCCATTGTATTCACTTTATTAATTTGCATAATTTAAATTAACTGAAACATAATGTAACGTAAATATTTTGCTTACATTATTCTTTATAAAAGGTGCAAAGTACACGTGTCTGATAACAATTTATTGCATAAGTATTAATAGTCGTGACCAATCTACTCTCATTTTTCGCGATGATTTGAATATTCTAATGAGCTTTTATTTAATGTAACTAATTATTCTTTAACAAGTATCTTCCATTTGTTTTGTAACAAAAACGTTTAATATTCTTTGAAGAAGAATAAATAACTAGTCAGAAATGTATGAATGGTATATATTTGCAAACGAATGATTTTACTGATTTTAAGTGCAGTAATGTTATAGCCTGGTTTTGTTTACTGACCAATTAATCGAAAATCCTATTCTGCTTTAGTCTATTTTATTTTCTTATTTTCTTCACGGAAAGTAGTTAAAATGTGCTTCCTGAAAAATATCATTCGACGCGGTAAATAAAATGCGACACAAAAAATAATCGGAATATGTCTGCATGTTATACATCATGCTTTGTTAAAATTTGAAAATTGCACGTATTTGGTTAAAATTTAACGCTAAAATATTAAGTTTTGTGCGACCTATCTATTCTCATTTTTCGCGAAGAAATGTATATTGTCACGAGCTTTGATTTAAGGTTATTAAATATGCCCGTTTCGCAATAAATTCATTGTACATTAATTTTATTGCAAAATAGGTCGGAGTGTCTGATTGCAATGAGTCATTTTTATAACAACCCGTTTTGCAATAAATCCATTATGCAATCAAACATCATCCATGTATTAATTTATTAAAACGGATTGGAAACGTTAAAGAGGAAGTTACACATCTAAATGATAATATTTTAAAGAGGATAAAAAACTGTGATTTGTTACTAAAAACTTTAAGACATGGGAGGTGACGAATTTCGAGATTTATTATGATAAAACAACACAGAATGTGTACAGAGACTGATTTCAACTTATTTCGTACTAAAGAGAATATAGCCCATAAGTGAAATTATTTTATTGAAAAATATGTTACTTATTACAATGTATCTTTTTTAAAAACCGTTTTACAATAAATCGGCTCTGAAATAAAATATTCACCAATATACTTATTGAATCGAGTTTATTGGACCCAGTGAAAAGATTCAAATGTCTTGTTTACGGCCTTTGTTTTAATAAGATATAAGTGAATGTTTCGAACAAAATTAAACAGGAAGTGGTTAATGTCATGAGTAAATGTGACAGAAAAATAAAGAATGCAGAAAACGATTTCATTCAATTTCGGACTTAGGTGAGGAAATGCAGTAATTATCTACATGGAGCCAATCGGGCTGCAGTGTTTCATTGCCATGTGACATTTTTAAGAACAAGCTGTTTTGCAATAAACGCCTTACACGTGTACTAATTGATTCTAATTGATTGAACACTTTGATAAGAAAGTCTAAAAAGTCGCGTATAAGGATTGTATTGTTCAAAATAAGACAGATGTGTAAGATTCAACACAAAAAAATAAAAGACATTAAACGCGATAAATTTCATGAGTAAATGTAATGAAACAACTTTAAATGTGTATTGAAAGTAATTTCGTCCAATTTCATTTTAAAGTGAAGAAACATAGAAATGCAATACTGCTCATGCATACCGAGTTGTCGTGTCTTATAGCATATATATTATTATATATTTTTAAATCAACCCCTTTGCAATAAACTCATCACATATGTAAACATGGATTGCAAACGATTAGACATTTTGAAAAATAGTCTCAAACGTCGTCTGTAAAGATTGTTTTTCAAAATAAGACAGATGCGTAAGATTCGACTACAAAAAGGTCATCAATTTCCTCAGTAAATGTGATACAATAATTTTATGAGTAAATGTGAAAAAGCGATGCACAATGTATATAAAGAATGATTTCAACATACACAATGTATATAAAGAATGGTTTGTACCATTTCGGACTTGATTAAGATTAAGAAATCGCAGGTATGCAATAATTTTATTGAAAAAAAAACGTGTTGCAGTGCATTATTGCAATGAGACATTTTTATACAACCCGTTTTGCAATAAACCGTTTTGAAATAAACGCATGACACACGTATATTGATTACAATTTCTTGGAAACTGTAAAAACGAAATCCCGAATATCGTATTTAAGGATTTAATTTTTCCAAATAAGAAATAAGTAAACGTTCCGACCAAAAAAATAAATAAGTAGAATTAAAGTGATCAACTTCAAGATTAGTTATGAAAAAAACGCAGAATGTTAATATAAATTGATTTCAACCAATATAAGAATTTAGTGAAGTAAACCCAGAAATGCAATAATTTAATTGAAAAACGGGTGGTAGTGTCTTATTGAATGTGAAATGTGTATAACAACCCGTTTGCGATAAACTCATTACATATACATTAATTAATTCTAGTGTATTGGAAATATAAATAAGAAAGTATCAAATGGCAATCTTTTGATCGGTATTCGGCATGCATCAACGTTTATACATGTAAACTGACTAGTCATGAGCTTGTATTCTAAAACATAATACAGATTACCTGACACTTTACCATATCAAAATACGCTCTTATGAGGTACATTCTGCAAAGGGTTAGCCAACTCATTTGAAAGAGTGAGTTGTCAGGAAGAACGGATACCCAGTATTTTATATGAGGTTTGTGAGAGTCTTAATCTGCCACCTATTTTAAGTGTCTATTATGCATTTTATTATTTCTGTTTGAGGCGCCATGTACGCGATGCAGGTGGCAGATGGTATAGCGCATGGAGTTCTTTTAAAATGGAAGAAATTTGATGTTTTGAAATTCACGATTGTTAAATGGAGAATCTAAATATCGATGAGTTTTAGATATGAACTGTTACAGACCTAAACCTATCAGAGAGCAGTAAGGAGATATTTATAAATGTATGAATGTCATTGCCTCAACCCACGAAAGAAAGAATCTAAAAATATAGATATAATTATGTGTTGTTGTTTTTTTAATTTTGGCAAACTTACTTAAAAGAAATACATAAATACATTTTAAAAAATATTTAAAAAGAAAAAAGCCGCCAGTGGAGTTTGACCTTGACGAGGTTTGTAGGCTTTCAACTAACAGAAAACTGATAGGCTATAATGTTTGTATCGTTAAATCAATTAACATGGAAGAAACAAACATTAAGGCGTTCCGAATACCGATTAAAAGATTGACATTTAATACTTTCTTTTAATTTATCAAATCCGTTTAAATTAAACAAGGCATGTGTAATGATTTTAAGTGCTATCGCATTTATTGCAAAACGAATGGGTTGTTACAAAAAAAAATCTCATTGCATTAAGAACCGCCAATGCGGTTTGCAATAAAATTATTTAATTTCTATGTTTTTCCTCTATTAAGCCCGAAACTAATTCGTATCGTTTTCTTTAAACATTTTGTGTTGTTTTTATATATTTACACTTTTGATTCGATATTTGTTATTTCCATTTTCATTTTGGTCGAAATTCACTCTTCTTGCGTATTAAAAAAGTCTCCTTATAGACGCCATTTGAAACTTCCTTTATATATCCGTTAGTATATTAATGATGATTTATTGCAAAACGCGTTTATTAAACAAACTCACATTGTAATTACACTGCAATCCGTTTTAGAATAAAATGGTTGCATTATTTTCTTCATAATTTCATAACATTTGTTGAAAAAATATTCTTAGTACATATTGTGTTGTTTTATCGTATTTTCTCTTGAAATTAATAACTTGTATGTATCCTATTATTTTGGAAAATTTTACAATACAGTCATAACCTTTTGAAAACGGAAATCCGTAAATGCGACATTTGAAACTTTCCCTTCACAGTTTCCAATAAAAAATAAATCAATTAGTAAATGGGTTAATGGTTTATTGAGGAACGGGTTTATTGCAAAACGGGCAATATAAATTCCATATCAGACACTTAAATCCGTTTTTCAATAGAATTATCGCATTTCAGTTGTTGTTTTTTCTCTTACGTATTTAATTTATTGAAATCACTTCCTTTACAGATTCCGTGTTGTATTATCACATTTGCTCATTATAATCACCACTTTCTTTGTCTTCTATTCTTGCGTCCCATCTTACATCTTTTCCTTATAAGTAATATGAATAAACGTCCGTTAATCTTTTGAACAAGAAAATCCTTTTATACATCATTTGAGACTTTCTTTTCAAAGCTTCCAACAATTAAGAATCCTTTGACAGTTAACTGCTATTGTGTAATAAACTTAGAATAAACATTTGATGATTGATGTTTTTTTACAATTTAACAATCGTTCACAAATATTATTTTTTACTTTGCCGTTACTTAAATAAAAAAATGTAAATTGTACAAAACGAAGACTACACGTCAGTTTACACTGCGTATGTAAACATAACTGTGCGGTAACCACGATTCGAGAACCACAAAAGTGGAGCTTTGTAAACGTGTCTTTTTTTTAATCTCTTTATCTAATAAGAATACATAATTCCCCCTTAAGCAAAAACAAATCGGGTCGCGGTTAGTTTGTTGGGTCGGTTCGAAATAGGAAACGTTCGTAATGTTATTGATGGCCATACTATCAACACTGCTATTCTGCTTCTGATACTACTTCTAATAGTACTTCTACTACTTAAAAATTATAATAATAATAAAAATAAATATTATTATTATTTATTATAATTATTATTATTAGTAGTAGTAGTATTGTTATTATTATTATTATTATTATTATTATTATTATTATTATTATTATTATTAGTAGTAGTAGTAGTAGTAGTATTATTATTATTATCATTATCATTATCATTATCAATATTATTATTATAACAAAAATTATAAAAATAATTATATTGCAATTAATAATAACAGTATTACAGACCAAATTTGTAAAGTTTAATAAGTTGTACACTTTTCTATAATTTTAACGATGTCGTCTAGAACGCCAGTGAGACACGCGCATATCGCGGTTTACAATTAAATGCTGGAATCTGCAATTCACGGGTCAAGGGATACAGATCATTGATAGTAAACTTTTATATGATCCGTGAACAAGTTTAAAAGCTTAGATATCAGGCTTAAATCATCATATTTAAATATAACAAAACTGTGAGGGAAAGATTTATCATTAACCTTTATTTTCTTCCGCTATTTGGGAATTTGCGCTCATGAGGACTCGACTGTATGCAATTATTAAGACCTAATACCATCTCAAAAATATGGCATCTACTCCAAGATTTTAATTCTGCTCGCTTTATAACAGTCCTGTTTATAGGCAGTTAAATTACATGTTGATGTGTGTGCAGTATTTAATTATCTGTAATAACAATTTTTTATCAATATATTTATTATTAAACTGTTTCATTTTATTAATAGTTTATATTTTTTTATTAGTTGCTTTATGCTGTGTAAATGTATATACCGTTAAATTTTCTCAAGTAGACGTACGTGTTCCGAATTTTAAAACTAATATATTTTTTCTTAAATATTATAATATCTATGTACCTGCATGATGGAACAGGTAAACCACAGCGAGTATTCCAATAAATCCTTTCATTTCTGGTTTTCAAGTAAATCCTTTCGTTGCTGACACGAACTGCGTTTGAAGCATAATTCTGCTGGACATTTATAGAAATGGTCAGTACCGGAAATCACGTGCAACTGTTACTAGGAAGAAACAACACAATTTACGTTTCGAAAACAATATTTAAACAAACCTCCTCTTTTAGGTAAAAGGCGTTCATCTTACCTCGATTGATCGTTCCAAATACGTCGTACCGACCAATGAGAACATTGGTTTCATTTGATGTACGTCGTGTTTCTTTTTGATTGGTCAAAGAGTTCGTGAAATTCGTCAGCGGTCCTGAACATTTCAGAAGCCCTCGCTGAATGGTTAAACCGTCGAGAAATTGGCAAACTGAACCTCGGAGAGTAATATTGAACTATGATATAACCGCAGTCAATTCTTTACCTCGTCACTTGCTGCTCGGATTAACACTCGACAAGATGTGCAAAACGGAGCTTAAATTATAATATTGGAGAACTAACTGGATTAAACTCCGCGTTATCATTCGATGTGCAAAAAGGAGCTAAACTTGTAATGTTGGAGAAAAACCCGGATTTAACTTGGATGTTACGTTGAATATTTTCAATAATTTAGTTTCTAAAATTTGGAATACAGAATCAACTACCAATTGTGAGTTTAAGGATTTTCATGGTATTAACAAATGAGTTTCAACGTAAAATATTTCATCCGGGCAAACAATATCATTTTAAATTAAAAAAAAAACAATAAACGAAATATTATTTTTCTGTCATTAAAATAATAAAAACAAAATCGTGAAAGTAAAAAAATGCAGGTGTATTTCATACATATGCTAAATATTTTCAATAATTAAGTTTTTAAAATTTGGAAAACAGAATAAACTTCAACTGGGAGTTTGAATAATAGTATTTTATTAACAAATGAGCATGAAAGAATACTATTTCATTTTTAATTACAAAAAAAATCAACGAAATATTATTTTGTTGCCATTAAAATAATAATTTAGAAACGTGAAACTCAAATACATAGCATTTGTATTTTATTAAAAAATTGTATTTATTAACAAATGAGCATGAACGTATATTATTCTATTCAGGACAAACATTATCATTTTAAATTCAAAAAACATTTAATGAAATATTCTTTTTTTGTCATTTAAATAATTTTATAAAAACGTGAAAGTCAAGTAAATAGCAGATGTATTTAATATAAAATTTATATTCCTCACTTGAAGTAATGGATAAATGATTGCACGTTCATGTGGTTTATTCAACTGACTTAGTTTATTGGGTATACTATATTAAATGCGACACGTATTTAACTGTTCACGTGCATTTGTAAGATAAATTGAAATGCTCGATATATGCATACGGTTTATTTGTTAAATATTGAGGTTAATAAAACCGCGTACATCTTTGTTTGGTTAAAAATAAAAATAAAAATAACTTCGACTTAACTTATAAAGCGACGTTTAATATAAGCATATACTATGGTAAAATTACTACATTTAAGGATAAGATCAAATCCCTTCAAATATTTCGCTTAGTGAAACGCGTTTTCTTTAAAAAAAATGTTTAAACACTTAAAACATCAAAATAACCGATTACAGTTTGAAACATTACTGATAAAAAGGCGATTTAATTTCTGTTTTTGCAACTATTTCAGAAATAACATTTCAATTAAAAAAAAATGTTATTTTTTTTAATGAATATTTAGATCTACTTATTTTTGAAAGCTAAATTACTTAACGGAAACAATCTCATTAAATAAGTTAACATCAGAAACGAAACTGGAGACGTCGACATGAGTTTTCACATACTGCGGCTGTGGGATTCTTTTATGTTACGTGCTTTCCTTTGAGGTTCTTAAATCGGTCGAAATGTGCATGTAAAAAAATGCAAAAAATTAACGACCATCCACAATAGCGACTTATTTAAGCTATCGCTAACTATATATTATTTTATCTTCTAAACTGGTCCTGTATTACCACACAAGCGACCTTTTGTTGTCATCTGAAAAAAATATTGTCATTCAAGATGAGTGTTTTATCGCGTTTTCTAAGTTTTGAAATATGTATAAGCATGAAGAAGTTTCGAACATTCCAATGTGCCAACCATAAACCTTTGCGCCATGTTCTTTCCATAACCATTTTAGTCCTACCTAAACTCTTAAGAACCTAAATATTTATAAATCGAGATTTATATGGTATATGTGTATACTTACATGTAAATGTCTAATAAATGCATTCCTGATAGCAAATGACACGTAATACGTGGAAAAAAATAAATAAAAACACGTAAGGGTTGTTATTTCTCTCGACGAAAACTAGAAAAATACCAATTTCTTTCATAAAAAACTTAAAAAATAATTTCTTAAAAATTAACGACATAAGGAAAATACAAAGTTTGATAATATACATTTTCTCCGATATATCCTTTGGGGTATTCGATAATGTACATGTTAAAGCTGACGTCCAAAGAAATAATTGTTCTGCTTCGCACGCAATCGACGCCACCTACATATTTTTCCGGTGAACTTTTTTAGTTTTTTGTTGCATTGAAATATTGAAAAACCTATTTATTACTTGAAATACCGTTTACTATTCTTAATTATAATTATTCTTGATTCTTAAATTATAATATTGGAGAACTAACTGGATTTAACTTCGCGTTACCATTCGATGTGCAAAAAGGAGCTAAAATTGTAATGTTGAAGAAAAACCCGGATTTAACTTGGATGTAACGTTGAATATTTTCAATAATTTAGTTTCTAAAATTTTGAATACAGAACCAACTACCAATTGTGAGTTTAAGGATTTTCATGGTATTAACAAATGAGTATGACGTAATATATTTCATTCGGGCAAACAATATCATTTTAAATTAAAAAAAACAATGAACGAAATATTATTTTTCTGTCATTAAACTTATAAAACAAAATCGTGAAAGTAAAAAAATGCAGGTGTATTTCATTTAAAAGTATACGTTAAATATTTTCAATAATTAAGTTTTTTAAATTTGGAAAACAAAATCAACTTCAACTGGGAGTTTAAGTAATAGTATTTTATTAACAAATGAGCATGAAAATATACTATTTCATTTTTAATTAAAAAAACAATGAGCAAAATATTATTTTGTTGTCATTAAAATAATAATTTAGAAACGAGAAACTCAAAAACATAGCATGTGTATTTTATAAAAAAATTGTATTTTATTAACAAATGAGCATGAACATATATTATTCTATTCAGGACAAACATTATCATTTTAAATTCAAAAAACATTTAATGAAATATTCTTTTTTTGTCATTAAAATAATTTTATAAAAACGTGAAAGTCAAGTAAATAGCAGATGTATTCAATATACAATTTATATATCTCATTTGAAGTAATGGATAAATGATTGCACGTTCATGTGGTTTAATTCAAATGACTTAGTTTATTGGGTATAATATATTAAATGCGACACGTATTTAACTGTTCACGTGCATTTGTAAGATAAATTGAAATGCACGATATATGCATATGGTTTATTTGTTAAATATTGAGATTAATAAAACCGCGTACATCTTTGTTTGGTTAAAAATAAAAATAAAAATAACTTCGACTTAACTTATAAAGCGACGTTTAATATAAGCATATACTATGGTAAAATTACTACATTTAAGGATGAGATCAAATCCCTTCAAATATTTCCCTTAGTGAAACGCGTTTTCTTTAAAAAAAATGTTTAAACACTTAAAACATCAAAATAACCGATTACAGTTTGAAACATTACTGATAAAAAGGCGATTTAATATTCTGTTTTTGCAACTATTTCAGCAATAACATTTAAATGTAAAAAAATGTTAATTTTTTAAATGAATATTTACTTATTTTTGAAAGCTAAATTACTTAACGAAAACAATCCCAATAAATAAATTT
This sequence comes from Dreissena polymorpha, assembly GCF_020536995.1. Classification (NCBI taxonomy): domain Eukaryota; kingdom Metazoa; phylum Mollusca; class Bivalvia; order Myida; family Dreissenidae; genus Dreissena; species Dreissena polymorpha. The sequence goes on from NC_068364.1 coordinate 87,909,241, forward strand.
ACATCAGAAACGAAATTCGAGACGTCGACATGAGTTTTCACATATTGCGGCTGTGGGATTCTATTATGTTTCGTGCTCTCCTTTAAGTTTCTAAAATTGCTCGAAATGTGCATGTAAAAAAATGCAAAAACCTAACGACCATTCACAATAGCGACTTACACAATGTATTTAAGCTATCGCTATATATTTACTATCATATCTTCTAAACTGGTCCTGTATTACCACAAAAGCGACCTTTTGTTGTCATGTGAAAAAAATATTGTCATTCAAGATGAGTGTTTTATCTCGTTTTCTTAGTTTTGAAATATGTATAAGCATGAAGAAGTTTCGAACATTCCAATGTGCTAACCATAAACCTTTGCGCCACATTCTTTCCATAACCGTTTTAGTCCTACCTACACTCTTAAGAACCTAAATATTTATAAATCGAGATTTATATGGTATATGTGTATACTTACATGTAAATGTCTAATTAATGCATTCCTTATAGCAAATGACGTGTAATACGTGGAACAAATTAAATAAAAACACGTAAGGGTTGTTTTTTCTCCCGAGGAAAACTAGAAAAATACCAATTTCTTGTCATAAAAAACTTAAAAAATAATTTCTTAAAAATTAACGACAAAGGAAAATACAAATTTTGATAATCTACATTTTTTCCGAAAAATCATCAGGGCTATTTGATAATGTACATGTTAAAGCTGCGTCCAAAGTAATAATTGTTCTGCTTCGCACGCAATCTACGCCACCTCCATATTTTTCCGGTGTACTTTTTTAGTTTTTTGTTGCATTGAAATATTGAAAGACCTATTTATTACTTGAACTACCGTCTACTATTTTGTAACCTTTAATTAAACTTAAACTTACATGATATTATTCTTATTTTAAATATTTTTGACAACACTAAACAGAATAAAAATCTATAATTCCAAGTCAGAAAGAACGCATCGACTGCACAACTTGATACTTTGACGGTCCAAGTAAATGTTGCTTATGTTTTAAATGGAAAAAAATGTTCAAATATGCAACATTCTGTAACTGGTAGCGCGTTATTTTCATGAGCGCAAATAATACAGACCATATACAAATACATACTTTTATTCGAGATTAGAAGTTTTAAGTTAGATATCAATCTTATAAAAGTTGTTTGGGTTGTTTTTTTATTCAAAAATACATCCTTAGTCCTGATTCTTTTACAAAGAGGTTTATAAGATAATACTCAAGCGTCATTGTCATGAAGCGTTTCATCAAGTTGACGCCAACAGGTATTTTGGAATTATAGGGAATTCACTAAATAATTCGGATTTGAAAAGCTGTAATGGTTTCAAAATTAAAAACGAAAACCACAATATAATTGCTTGGAAAGTGATCTAAATTCGCTTGAAATTTGGCCCAATAAAATGGTATACGCCATAAAATATTTGACGGATTTGCGATTTTCTCCTTTATTATTGTAAATTGTTCTAACATTACAATTTTTCTTAAAGCATTTAGTTGGTATTAAAACATGCTTTTAATATGCATAATGTTTTTATCGGTTCTTTAACGCGCAAAAATATAATACAATGTCCCATCTGTATTTTTTTATACGTTTCTTTACGTTTTGGAAAAATTATCTTGATTATATGTATGAACCAACGTATTTAGTTAACCACTTCATTCATATCTAGCAATTTAATAATTTTACCCAAGTATTGTAGCCATTGACACATAAGTTGTCTTATAAAATGTTCTACTCGCGTAAAATGCCTTCCATAAGTATATACAAACAAACATTGCAAAGTTTACATGCATTCTATACACTAACAGTCAAATTATCGTTGCGTTGATTCGTTTTAATTTTTATTAAGCATACTGCATACAGATCATCATTAGTCTTAAACAAAATGTTGCGACGTATTTATTGTTGACACGTTCCTGGAATTTGCAAACAGACCATTAACTTCTACCAAATAATTTCTGCAAAGACTTTTTCAATCCCGGTATTAGGAGGGGGAGTCTAAATAAAATTTTCCACATTTTAGGTTATACCAAGTATCATCTTGTTCGAACTCCTAAATTAATTCCAACTCAAGATAAATGTATTATCAATTTACAACTAAGCACACACAGGTCACATAAGTGATATCTCTTTTAAGATTGCCGAACTAAAATTGTGCCATTAATGTTTAAATAACGTCTTCAGATTTTCCAATCGCGTCGTAAAACACAACTTTTGTTAGACGTTAGTATAACATCACCCTAGCGTTGGTTTTCCTCGTAACGTTTTTAGTAACAGTTGTGTGCGTTACGTCTAAGTATGTTTGCTACGCGCCACACTATATTATCAATTAATTTCAGTAGTAACTTTTATTTCCTTTCAATCTGGCTATAAGTCTTCAAAAATAAACCATTTTTCTCATCAACAATTATTTGTAACTCGATATTGTCGTAACATTCACGATTAGACATGGTTTGTGTTATTAGGAAACTAACCCGATAATTAAAGCCTTTGAAATCATGTTTTCACAATTTCTACGACGGAACTTGAGAATAATCGGTACCCGAAGCGAAATTTGCCAAAATCGTCACTTGAAATGATATAGAACAGACTGAATGTTTATACTGTATTATTTTATACAAGACAGTAGTTTGAAAAGAAATCGCATTGTACTGAATATTAATGGAATAGTGTGGCGTTCGTGCTGCTAATATTTAAATAAACTAAATGGAACATTGAGTATCTTGCGCTAACTATGTGAATTATTATCCCACTAATAATAGTTAGAAACAGCACGTATCTATTGCAAAAATTACATAAATTACATAAATTACGAGGATTATATATATAAACATAAACACACAATCACATGAACACACATATATCAAGCGAACCCGCAAATCAGAACAATCCACCTTATCGTATTCGTATTCTATACAAAATTAAGTATTGACCACCTGATTGAAAGAGCTTCTTTAATTGAAAACTAAATGTCTTCTTCTTTCGTAGATAGTCTCCTAAGGTTTAGGAATTTTTATATTGATGGTCGCTTGAAATAATACGATATTATATATGTTCATGAACTTTAAATGGTATTAATCGTCTATGTCACACGGCTTTCAACAAATGCAATATCAATTTATTCTTATTATGCGGTTTTTACTGACTCTACCAGTTTGAATTATGTTTAGATGAAATGACATTCTTAATCAATAGACGTAAAGTCTGAGCCTTTTAGGGAAAACATCTTATGTTATATTCACGATATTTTACATTATGTGTACCGTAACAAAACCGGACATTTAAGTGTATGTCGCTTATATTTAAAAATCCAATCTAGAACTCTTCATTTAAATTCAGTAAGAAATGTTTGTTTGTTTAACATACTGGTATTTGAAACACGTTCGCGAGCCGATAGGCATTTAGGAAAGGTTTTACAGTTGTTATCTTATTTCTCTTTTGATAAATAAAGTTTTTAAGAGCCTCGTAATGAACAATCCTAAATGTTGTATTATAACTTTCTTTTTTTTAAATTCAACATTTAATTATTCGAAGTATATGTGGATATAAAGTGGATATCAACCAGTTTATCATAAACTGCAGCAGAAAACACATTGCCATTAACTCTTGGTTATAGTTTACAATATTCAAGGTGAATTCGTTCTAGTTTTGTTATTTGGTATAACCCGGAACTTCACACGAATAGTGAAGTACTGGCGTTAAAAATGCATCGAATAGTTGACAACATGTTTTGGCAAAATATTAAAGTCGTCGCATTTGCAAAAAAAATTTCCTTTAAGATGTTCAATGTTTATACAAAAGTCCAAAGTGTAGTTTAAATAGTATCTAGATTGTTACAATGATCGACTATTTACTTTTCGTTTGATATTATAGGTCATTTATCTTTTGCAAATAATTCAAACGTGTTCGGAAAAGCATTATTATCGCTTTTATTGTATTTACAGTTAGAGCTCATGCACATCAGAAGCCGCTGAATTTCTCCATGAGTTTGAGATATAACAATAGCAATTTTATTACATAAACAAAATCAATGTTAAATCATTGATCCTATATTAAGCCTACAGTAGTGTAACACTGCAAATGCAGCTCTAAACCGTAAACAAATAATGAAAACTAAATAGGTGACACCCCTTCCCCTTGACGTAAACCATTATCGTAGTTGAAATATTTTAGAATAAGAAGAGCATACGGTAACACAGTGTAATATTTTGTATACATATTAAATAACTGTTCTAATTTGTTTTCATCATTATAAGTTTCTTTAAATATAATACAAAGATTTATCATGTCTACCTAAATGGCTTGGAGCCTAATCGTTTCTTTCAGTTTCTTCTGAACAAAAGAATGTAAGATAAGAACTGGTTTACGCCCTTTACAAAATCCGAATCGGGCTTCCGAAATATTATTGTCAGTGCACAAATTGCCAATATGTTACAATACTACAATGAATACTCGTTAAATAACTGCTCATTTCCTTGGGATCTATTACGTTTTAGTGATTTCACTGCAGTGTGTTTTTAAATTGCGGTAATAGGACGCCAAAGTTCAGAATGAAGTCACATAAATTATTTAAATTATGATTTCTGCAAAGATATTCTGCTTCTTTGTAGTAACAATTCGATAACATGAGTATTTAAATCGTCTAGCATCCGTTCAATGTATCAATAACAATATCATTATAGTCTGATGTAAGCTAAATGTTACAATATTTCCAAAAGTCTTTTTTTTTTCATATTTTCAGATTTAAATTAAAAGTACTCTATTTTCATGCTTTGGTCGGAATTAAATATATATGAGTAGTGCTTACAAATATGACTACTTTTGCGCTTTATTACAGTCATTTTTTAACCAGTTTGCGTTTCTTAAACAGTATTCTGTTGCGAAAAAAATATTGCCAAATAAGCATAAAGAAAACATTGGATTAGCAGCGGATATTATAATTTTATAAAAGTCTCAGACCATTTTTTATAATCTTTACAGAATATATACATATTTAGTCCGTGGGAAAACATGTTTTTGTACTCGTGTATAATCGTTTAATCGTCTGATATTTCTTAGTAGAACACTCGCATGTTTTGGCTTGATGGAAAACGCATATTTTACAATATCATTATTTAAAAAATTGTTTTTACGAAGTCTTATTAATAATTATTTATCATTATGTCACAACATGAATTTATGTCATTCGTTTTTTAACAAAATTATTACAGCGAGGGATCGAAATAAACGATTTTGTAAGCAGTGAACGTTTATTCCTAGTCAACAATCTTATTTGAAATGTTAATTGCAGCGATTGTATCATTTCAGTGCAAATACATATATTGAAGTACCTAATTTTACTGTTAAATCAAGAGAAGGTACTTATTTGAAAACACGGGATTATGCTAAAAATACACGTTAAATGCTTTATCAAATACAGTTTGAGAGTTCGTTATAATTTTAGTGATAAAATATTATTCACAATTAAAATAAAAACTTGGCGCATTTGATACATAATGCCCAAAAACAATGTCTTAAAAAAAGAAAACACCTTTTGACATATTAAATCACCGGGTATTTCGACATAAAAATAAAACATATCTGGTAGCGTTATCTTATTGCATTCTAAGCATATGAATTGAGTAGCGTTTAGATTGCACGACTGAACTCTTTATATTTATATATGTGTTTATATACTGCTTCTATACTGTTTAAACCCAGCATGTTTGTGCTTTTTTTTATTGATTTTATCAGAAGAACATTCATCACAGATTTAATAAATTCAATACGTTATTCATAATTTATGCGAACGAAGCAATCGACTTTAAAGATGATATAGGACAGGTAAACTATTAAAGATTGGGTAATTTCTTTCTAAAGATAAATGCAAACCTTTTGGAGTCCAAACGACCAATGCCATTTTGATCATTTCACCAAAAATTTATTTCATAATACACAAATATAAATAAAAGTTTATCAAATTGCAATTATAAGGAATACCATTAAAAAAGAATATAATATAAAATGAATTACTCTTTAACTACTCGATGGCTAGATATCAGCCAAAGATACAGATGAATTTTGAATTGAAATTAAGTAAACATCAGCTACACTCTTTTTGTTGTCAGTTTTAAGGACAAAGGGGTTCATGCGTTTTTAAAATGTCAGAGTGACGATTTACATTTATATTGATATTTTTCTAAAGTATAACTTTCCATGAAGGAAAATGAAATAAAACATTGACTCTTTTTAGAATATTTTTGCACTTAAATGATCAAAAGCTCTTATAACATTAATACATGTTTAAATGTTCATGATGGAAGAAGCTATTTAACAGAAACATAAGTAACTTATATTGAACACTGTTTATTGTTTAGGTAATTTAGGTACTCACATGAGAAATCATATTTATTCCTACATAATATGAAAAGTTTATCACGTTTATGTGTTAATGTTAAGTTTATGATGGGACTTGTCGTGCATTATCTTGTTTATTAATGTAAATACAAATGCTTTATCCGAACTGAACAAACTGTATTCCACATTATTGCTTAGAAAAATCTTAATAGAACAAGATAGGTCTTTCGTTCACATTTGTTTGAAGGTCCATACCAAAGACAACAGAAAAAAACATTCACTACACAAATATAAATATGAACAAACGTATTTAAGATACAAACAAGAACGATTCTATAAATCAGGTTTATGTGACTAACATGCATTTAAGTAGTATTTTTCACTCAATCACGTTTCAACAAGACCAAAATCCACTAAGCTATTACTGTAATTGAATCACAGGGGAAAGGGAATCAACCATAGTAATCAATTTGCGAATGGGAACCAGTATTATTTATAATCTTCACCCTCACCATCCAAATTATAAGAGTCAGCTAATATTTAACAAAAACTAGCACTTTCTGAAAAGTTTGTAAAAAATATAAATACATGTTAAATGCGAGTGGTGGGTATTTAACGAGGGACATTTTTCAATAGGATCAGAAAGGATTTGAAGTAAGACGGATATGGGAAAACATGTGTAAAAAGTAATTAAAGAAATGAACGAGAAAGTGTTCAATGAGATTAAAAGGAATACAAGTTATAAGGATTGATAAAAATGTGAAAACGGAACATGAAATATATTAAACAAACCTCTTTCGAAATAAAGAAGGCAATAACATATGTTTTATTGGATTTAATTGGAAAGTATTTATTACAAATCATGGAATAATATTACAAGCAATATGGAATTATTTTAACGTGTTACGGGCGGATAAGGACTGAAATAGACCGTTGAAAACATTTGTTCAAGATCTAAGCTAAAAGTGAAGGATCATGTGGTGTTTACATAAAAACATGATTCATGAAGTGTATACGATTTGTTTTTGGAGTGAAAGGACAATGTAGTGAAGGATTTAGGACGAGGAAATTGATGAAGGGTAAATCTCCAGCAATCTAGCACATGGGCATTTTCTTTTTATTATTTAATATAAATTTAAAATGCCCAGTGTATTTATCACAAAATCGACATCATGCAGGTAAGAGTTTACGTTATCTTTATAATATTATTGTTTATGATTTATTGTGCTAAATACACGTTTATTGTGATGCATTTAAAACAATAAAATTATAATTACATTACTATAGTCGAAACCCGTTTGCTCAAATTCGCTTGGCTCTATTTTCCGGTTGGCTCAAACTCTCCCCGAAGCAACGCTTTTTATGGCTCTATCTTCATACACATTTCTGTCGGATGGCTCGAATGCGCGAGAGTCGAATTATCGGATGTCTCGGACTGCTTTTACAGTCTCTGTCACAATTTTCACACGTTATTTTGTTCGATTTGGTCGAACTCGCCTTGGTCGCATAAAGTTGTTAATCGATAAGGAGCGATTTATTAAAGCCACGCCATATTTGCATGTTATCGACTCAATCTTTAATCGATTCGATTTAAAGATGACAGCCTGTATTAAATCTGGCCTTCTGTAGATGCAGTATTAATATGTCTGGAACGGCTGAATCATACCATGTACATCGTCGAATTAATGGAATAAAAACTTTGTATCTTGACGACAACTTATTTAACAAAACTCAGTTTGGAATCCTGTCATTCGTAAAGAAAGCAAATACATAAATTCATGTAATGCCGTTTAATAGTTTAGCGATGTGTGCAAAATACTTATTCGTGTTTTTTAGTGCTGTTTCGTAAACTGGTAAATGTGCTACATAAAAAGCGATTATACAATATGTGTTTTTACATGATATTTCGTTGGTTGTATATGTAGCTGTTTTAAACAATTAATAAAATAATTAATATTGTACTTTTAGTGCTAAATAATTTAACAGCCGAAATTAGTACGGAGTTTAGGCATTATGAAATACTCTTCAACTGGAGATGTAAATCTATAGCAGATTCATGTTAGTAACCATAAGAATACTATAAATCGGTTGGCTCGAATCCCGGATAGCGCGAACTTTTGTTGTCGGTTCCGGCGTGTTCGAGCCATCGGGTTTCGACTGTATTATTATTTGTTAAAACCTTGCGCGATGTAGATGGTAAGCTTTGGTAAGCTTTATTGTTCAATATATGTTTTCATTGTTGTTGCTATTTTTGTTGTAAATTTCGTTTGGATTTTAATGGATGTTAATTATCGTTAATATATATAATACTAAATATATAAACTAACTAACTTATTAGGGCGTGAATGGTTTCTGTACCAACAAATAT
>NC_068364.1:87925445-87960445 GCF_020536995.1 Dreissena polymorpha
TTATAACTTGCAGATTGCTCTTATAACATAATTGATGCAACAATTATTTTGGCGGATAAGGAATACGTAACACAAAAAATAATCTGTTAAGAATTCATGGTACAAGAAAATGATTCTTTTGAATGCCTATGTTTAGTAAACATCGCAAAATTAATTATTATTATCTCCGTCTGAGGTATTCATTTCGTTGAAATTTTAAAATAATACAAGAATGAATTGGATCTTTTACGTATGCCTAACAGATATACCGATATACTGATATGTCCACTTGTTGATCGCTTAGGATGTCTAAAAAGTAGTTGATTACACTCAACTAAGCTATCAGATATGTATGCTAAAGTTTCGACATTTGCAATAGCCTTTGAATGTATTTTGTACTATTATTTTGTTTACACTAAAAACTGTAAAGCTAAGTCCAATAAAATTATGTTTTGTTTTGTTCTGTTATCCGATGGGGTATGCGATAACACTTAAAAATATCATGTCAACGTCTCCAACGTAATAGTGCACTAATGGCATAATAATAATTTTACGTATGATAAGTACGCATTCAATACGACTCAAAATAACACTTCATAATAAGCCTGTTATTATTACTAATTATTAGTTATTTTATCTGTCTGTATTTAAAGGTAAAGAAACGGTGATTGCCTGTGCCTGCGTCAATCATAAGGCGCTGCGATATAAGCTTAAACTGTTGATCTAGTTCACAGATCATGTTATTATGTTACGCCCAATCAGGTACAAACACGAACCGTTTTTAATTGAAGTCAATCAACAGACTTAATTTGAATTTTATAATAATAAGATTTTGAAATTCTATATTTGTTAAGACTGAATGTCGAATGAACCGCCGTCATGCCAGAAGAATACAAATCCCATAATTCAAATGTATTAAGTTCCCGTTTTTACTGAACGAAAGCATGTGCTAGTTAGATCTTGTTAATGTTCAATTATTTGCGTGTCTCATCAATTGCATAGAAAACATGTCTGTATTTGCATTTAATCATATCAACGATACTATTGTGAGACAGGTATAATTCTCCGCATGCTATTATATGTAGTGTTCGACACTAAAATACACTGACTTACAGCATCTGTATGCTTAAAGAAATGGTATCTTCACATTTACGCGTTAGGTAACAAACACATAATATGATAAATGATAAACTGAATATATATTATATAAATATTACATGTCTGACAGGGTGACAGTAAATTTGTCAACTTGAGGAAATACTGTCAACCGAGGCGAAGCTAAAACTATTCAAACATGAACAATTTATATGAACCATGAACAGTTTTAATATTCAATAATTGTATTTAATTTGAGCAATGAACAACCATTCATATGTTGAGTAGTTCAGATTTTCGGGCCGAGCAAAATGAACTTCGCTTTATTCGGAACCGACCTAGTAATCGATTTATCCCATCATTTTTCTTAGTCTTCAATTATTTCATTTACATATATTACCGAACCAGCTTTCCGTATTTTATTTTCATCACTTGATTACGCAATGTATGACGTACTCGTGTGACGTCATTTCGGTGACGAAACATTTTGGGACAACAATATGAACGTGGTGGTTTTTTAACAGTAAAATATTTGTTTAAAGCATCGAACTCATCATAAACGGATTACTGATTGTGTTTGTCATGCATAACAACTTAAGAACAGACATTGGAAGTGTATATCGTTGTAACTTTATTGTTATTAGCATTGGATTAAAGTTGCCATTGAGGTACGCGTTTCGTTTATACTAAATTGATTTTTTATGACACCTGTCAAAGCTTAAATGATGGCATTAATCTATTATACAGCACAGTATCAGCTGCAATCGATATTTTAATTATCCAATTACAACGGATATGCAAAACTGCGTACTGCGCATGCGCGAATGGGACAGTATAATTTTTACCATTCCGGACGTGATTGCTAAGGTAGCGGGCGACAGTATTTTTTGTACAGTATTTTTTTTCCGCTGGTGGCACGTGGTTGCTAAGGTAGCGGGTGACAGCATTTTTTGGACAGTACTTTTTTCCCGCTGGGTCTGACAGTATTCATGTCACGATGGCCTATGGAAGTTTAGCATTGTGAATAAAAGTGAGGTATAATAATTAAATATATTTAACGAATATTGAGTGAGTTAGTTTGCTTATTTGTTTATGATAGTATGTTTTTTCATGAAAAAATTAATTAATTAAACAAAGTCTTGTTTTTCAGAAGGGCATTTTGTTCGTATAACAAAGGTTGCATTTTGTTTGATTTTTATATACGTAAGGAATCTGATGTATTTTAATTTTAATTCCACACAGCAAATAATCCATCCCGACAAATGAAATTTAATTATTGTAAACGTGGAGATCGTCGCGACAAATAAAAACATGTATTTACATGAAACACGCTCAAAATAAAAATGTAATTTAAGACTGAAGTGTGTTTACAAAATGTGATGACATTGTAGCATAAACAATTTAGATGCTGTATCAATGGAGTAAAAAGGCAGTTTTTAATGCAATCGGATTGAATAACGTTTCAAAACCTTTCGTAAAATAACGTCTCATTTTACAAATGTAAAAGATAAAGATTTATGATCAAACACACCACCAAATGCAAATGAGGCTATTGCTGATTGTATCTCGCATTACCCATAGACACATGGTATATAATGCTTCAAACTGAATAATATATTTTATAAATGAAATAACTATATTTCTGCACTTAAATGTATGATCCATTGTGCCATTGAAAATTAATATTTGATTTTATCTTTCTCTCCCGCTGATGTGTCTACATTAATCACAAGACTCTAGTTAATATGTTATAACAAGATCGTCATAAATCAAGCTTTAAGAAAATAATATGGCATGATTTAATTTACGATTTGTTGCATTAATTAATTCAGATTTGCTGATGTGTCATTACAATTTATAGCCTTAACATATGAAAATAAGCAATAAATCGTCTAGGAAACGAATGATATGTATAATTTTTTATTTCAAAATTTATTTTTAAAAAAGATTGATTTTGACGCATTACTTATTCAACATTTTAGGAGCTTTAATTTATTGTCAATAACGTTTCATTCCATTATTTCAATACAATCAAACACAAAACAAAAATACTTCAAAATCTTACTAGACAGTGACGAATTTTATGCCCCCGGTAGGGTGGCATACAGCAGTTGAACTGTCCGTCCGTCAGTCCGTCCGAAAACTGTAACATTGACCATAACTTTTGCAATATTAAAGATAGCATCTTGATATTTGGCACGCATGTGTATCTCATGGAGCTGCACATTTTGAGTGGTAAAAGGTAAAGGTCATCATTCAAGGTCAAAGGTAAAAAAACATATCCAAGGGAAGTAATAAGCTTTAAAGAGAGATAATTTATATTTATCATTTGGCATGTACAGATCATTTTTACAAGGGAAGTAATATTTTTATTATATCTCTTTAAACAATATTACTTCCCTTGCACATGCGTATTGCATTCGCACGAAAGTATTGCGTTATTGTCGGCAGTTTTATAATTGAACTTGTATTTGCTTTTTATTTCTAGTATGATTGATACTTTAACAATTCTAAAAAAAAATTCAAAAGTTACCGTAATGTTGAAGATTAAGCTGAAAATATTCATCAATTACGATTTTTAAGATAGGTGAAACATAAATGATAAATGATAAATTTATGTATTACGGAACATTAATTACGATTTTAAAGATAAGTGAAAAATATATAATAAAATGATTCTGTATTAGTGTACTGAACGTAAAATCTACTCAGGGAGCCGTCGAATGATTGAATCTCAAAGAACAAATGCAATATGTTGTCAATTTTGAATAATCGTTTTATGTCTTATAGTGTTCTATTGTGTTGATCTAGAACTTACAAAATAAGTATGCAAACAGAATCATGCATGCATACACTCATCAGCAACATCATAGTAATTACATTTCTGTAATAAAGTATTAAAAAGCCTTTCGGATTGATTTAATTCATCTGTCAGCATTTTAATTTCACTTGTGTTAAGTAACGTCAGAATATTATCGTTAAAAAGACCCAATATCATGGAAAGAGATACTCATCTGAAACTGGTTTTCGGACAATTTGAATTAAATGACGAAAATGGTGACACCTCCTAATCCGCTTCAAATGATGGCATTGGGAATTTATCGTTGGTTCTCACATTACAAATGTATTGTAAGGCGCTGAGCAGTATGTGTTTGACAAGTACGCAAACCACGAACTCTTTTGTGTGATGTTTATTATAGTGTTTAGCATTACACCGTCTATTTGATCTTTCTCTCCAGCTGCGTTTATTTGAATAAAACGTTTTCAATTCAAGTGCCCCAAAGCCATCAATGTTATTCGTTATCAAGCGGCAACTTTGATGTTTTAAGGACGCATGCATTCCAAGTTGTACCTATAGTTTTGCTTACTTAACACAATGGCATACAGATATGCGATATTACGTATATGTAAGTTATTAAAAAGGCACCAATCGAAACCATTCACAAATTTAAACACAAATTCCCATTAGTGTTTTTGATTATGGATAAAAATTAGGTAAAAATGATGAAAAAGATTCACTGCTCATGCTCAAATAGTTCACGTTACAGGCTTTAAAGGGACACATATTGATCGTTTATACAATGAAACTACTTTAAAGGATACAGCTAACCATTGCAGAACTGTCAACGCGGCCTATAGTGCAGGATTAGGTCTGTAGTCCCTTTTGCAAAATTGGGTTGGGGATTTTCTCACTTGATGTGAGTTAATTAGTCCTTATACATGATAAATCAACGATGCACTTGTCTGCCACACTGCCAGGAGCCTCAAAATACCAAAATCAAATATGGCCGCCGACAGTCATGCTAAAAAACAAAAAAAAACCTATTGGCTTTTGGAGTAAAATCAAAGTTTTACCTCTAACTTATGTATTTTTTGGTTAGAACTCAGTTATGAGAGGTCTTGTTAAATATGGAGGGTAATTGATCCGGAAAGGTCAATTACAATGTCATATGATACATCATCGACCTTCTGTTGCCCTTGGACAGTAAAAGCCAGTTGTTAAACTTTAATGTGACACATTGTGACGTAATTAATTCAATAACAATATTGTTGTGCACGTTTTACGTAACATTGGCAGATTAAGATAATTTAAGGATGTTGTCCTTTCACATTCGGTGGAAAAATACTATAGTGAGCGGGACTCAAATCCAAATGCAGATGGTATGAAAATGTGATAATCGACCAAAGCCCTTACCAAGAAAACTCATGATATTTGTTCAACGTTTGCTCAAAGTCAAACCGATGTAACATCTATTTGATGTCAGGAAGACTTCGAATTCATGTCATGTGTTGGTTGGGTAATCACAGAGTCATCCCCAGTCCAAGGGACAGGCAAATGGGCTAACACCTTATTCCATATGGCATTATAACAAAAACGCACACAACATAACATAAAATCAATCTCATTGTAATAGGTTTAAAAGTGCTTTGTTTCACATAGATTACATACAGTTTCAAAGTTAGTTATTTCAAGTCAGGTTTCCACAAGGTGATTTGTCCACTTTACCATGACAAAATGTGATTCAAAGCAACCCAGCAGCAAGGCACGGACAACGTCGAGTATCGCACATTCCTGTACACTTGCACAATATCAGAAAGCTCCGTGGTAAAGGCTTCATGCAACTGTGCTCCCCCAATCCACCATGTGAAACTGGTGCCAGCCGTGTCTCGGGACCATGAATATTTATTAGCAATTGAAATGCCCTATGTATTAGAAAGGCTCCTCTACGCATATGTCCTTTGAATACACTGCTTGTATGAGGTAGGCAATCAAGTCCAGCACTAGCACTGGTATAGCTCTCTAGTCGAAGATGGTCAAATGTTTCCAAGTTGTTGTCGATCTGGCCCCTGCCCAGACGCGTACCAGATGCTTTTCTACTTATGCTTCATCCTGCTCTGACAAGGTATATGTCTCTTCAAAATTTACCGGGTCAGAGGTCACAGCTTCATGCTTGGTTCCCATTGTACTCATGCAGTCATCGCCTGTCAATATTTGAGCCTTCACCATTGTCTTTGCCAGCATCGTCCAAAGCCGGGAAATCGCCTGATCATGCATCAGAAGCATTCGACGCTTCTCACCAGTTCCATACTGCTGCCATATTTCTTTCATACCAAGTGTCTTAAAATATTGAGTGAAGTGAAGCAATCATGCAAAGCTGTCGTTGTCGTTTGACATCACAACACTGTTTGATATCAGCAGCCCACTCAAAATGAGCAACTACCCAGGCATCGGCCTCCTCAATCCAGTTTAACAGTTAAAGAATGCCTTTATTACCAAACTTAATTGCTGACAGAGCTTCATTGTCAAAGGCAACTAAACTTGCAATGATAGGGTTGGCACAGACGTCATTGCACACTGTATCCCGTACCAATAGTTGAAGATTAAGCTTATTTTCCTCGTTTGACCAGAATTAATTAAGATGGTGTGGGATTGGTGTGTCTCTGCTCATGTCAATAATTGCAGTACCTGTTGCTTTCTCTCCGCGCTGCAACAGTTCACCTTCCTTTAAAGACATTTCAACGTATGAGTCTAGTGCAAGATGAATGTACTCTGGCCCCTCACGTATTCTTGACGCTGAGTTGATGACAGCATTGATTGCACCACCCAGAGTAGAAAATTGTGCAAGTGGAATCTGACGCATCTTAGACATGAAGTCCACGATGACATGCGTGGGAAGAAAAGATTGCCGACTCCACTTAGGGATTACCCGTCTAGATTTAATCTCCCCAATAAGTTTTGACTTATTTAAATGGGCTTGGAGGTCACCATCAAATAATGGGGATGAAACAATTCTAATCATAAGATAATATCTGCTTGAGGGACAAGCCTCGTTCCTATGCAATGGCCATGCTCCCATGTGCATCTACCATATCTTTGGATGACGGGGCTTTCCGTTCCTAAAAAATAACTGCTGATGTCAAAACTGACTGTTAAAGATGGTCAGTGAACTTGGGAAGCTTTCTCTTTGGAATTATGGAACTAATTGTGTTGGCTTTCTTTTCTTGGCTCTGTCTCCTGCCTGTATGCGCGGTAAACACGTTCACCATTTTCAAAACATTTGAGAAGCCGTATAGCAACCTCTTTGCCAACAGCCAGTTTTGTCAGAAAATTGTGTAGTGGAACGGGCCCACTAACCGTCACTGTGTATGGGTTCGGACGTTCGAGCAAATAGTCCAACAACATTTCTACATTTTACGAGTGACGACGAGTGGCGATCAGCGAATGCTGAAGATGACATTCTATGTGATCCATCGGCTTGTTGGTGGTTAGAAGATTGAAGAGGCTGGTGATAAACACTATCTCAAGAAACAAAAGCTCAAATTATGCTACTGCACCAGCATTGCGTGTCTCTCCTACAACATAGTGACCTCCTGGACACAATGATAATCTCTGAATAGTCTATTCAACCTTAATATCACCTGCAACACTGCAAAACGCGGTCCCGAACAACCCATTGACCAATGGAAAGGCGCCGATAAAGCTCAGGATGGTTGAACGTCATTACCTGTATTTGTTCAAGATACCATGATCGGTAACGCAAGTAGTTAATGCAGTCATATTCGGCAAATATTTGCATGGAATCTTCAATGGTAGCTACATGCAGATTCCATTTTTTTTCTCTGTCAGAGACTACCGCATTTTTGACGATGGACACGTACTGCAACCAAACAACAAAGAATTGGTAAAGCTCAGACTTAGCCTCACATTCTTTCTGAAACTCAAAAAAGTATTGATGTAACTGTTCCATCTGCCCGTTAATATCGTCAAACTGCTCTGGACAGCGTTGGTTGGAAACAAGAATGTTTTGCAGTTCCTTCATGTGCTCCAGAACTGGGTATGTAGCCTTGTCCTAATGTGTCCGAAAAGCTTGCCACTCCAGTTTATGAATTAAGTCCTTCACTATCAGCATACCAGTTAGGGTCCGTTCATAATGGCTGCCGTTAAACACTGTCTCTATCACACCTGGTTCAAACACCCCACATTCGATCAATGCGTCATCTAAGTCAGAGCCTCGCAGAAGTTTTTCCTGACATCTAAGCAGAACACGGGTTCAATGGAACGGGCCCATACAGTGGTCGCTGAACGTGTTCGTCTCGTGTAGGTTAATGTCTTCTGCAAGAGCAAAAACACCCTCATCACACATTATTGCCAGCGATTCCTGATTTAACTTTCTTTGCACACTCTGAAAATTAGTGAGGCAATGTCTGACTGTAGCACGCACAGTGATGGGTCTTGGTATAACAGGTAGGAAACCAACACGCATCATCGGCACCACAGCAGAAGAAACAAGCATATGAACGGCGGCCCAAATATGAGGATTTTCTATTTCTGAACCATTGCGCTTACACTTATAGTGAATTCATGCTTTGTGGCAACATTCCGGGCAGTTTGTGTATCGAGCAATGTAGCCTGCTTAGTTTCAGGATGCAGCAACATATCTTGTGATAAGGCTGGTCTTACTATTGGCTTGATATGGGGAGGTATCTCTTGGCATGGTAGCTTTGTCATAAGAATTGGATGTGCACGGCTTACTCCTGTATTGGATACTGGGGGACTTGGAAAGAGGCTTATTCACTGAGGCATCTTGAAACGCCACTAGGGCAGCATAATGTGAAACTTCGGTACCAAATATTGATGATAAGTCAGCATAGTCCGAGTTGTCCATTCCAGCCATAATGTAGTCCTCTTTGGTGAAATTACAAGGTATTGGGGATTCTTCATCTTCTGAGCATTTCACGGCACAGCTAGCTATAAGACTTTGGGCAGATCTGATGGTTTGATAACGTGAACATGCACAAATGGTATTTAAAGCAGTGAGAAGGCTCCTGATGAGATCTCATTCATAAATATCGTGGCCAAGCATCATATGCAATGGTGTTCGCGTCAATCCAGTATGCCTGATGTACACAAGCATCTGGAATAGGCAGTGTAGCTTTGTACTCTTATGGTCTCTCAACCAGGTTTCTGCGTATTCTTGTGGAGTATGATCTGCCTAAAGGACCGTGTAATACCTGTTCCTCTGCCTCCTCATGTACCTCATCTTAAAAGGCTGTAGAAGCTCCTCAATGTGATGCGCACTGCTTTGAAAAAGCTTGTACTTTGGGACCTTAAACAGAGCTGGGAAAAACGTGAGAAGCGGCCCTTGCATTCATATTCTTTCCCATGAAGACTTGAGGTCAGTACTGTCATACCACATATTAAACGATTCAGAGTTCTGGGATCTTTCGGACAGCTCTTTCGAGGTGAACATAGTAAAATGCTACGGCAAAGGGATTTTCTGAAACCAACACTTGTAGACGCCCCATTGTCAGTCTCACACTCCATTTGTTCTTCAGATATTTTTTCCTCAATAGCCTTCATCTTGCCTGAATGTTTGTACGATTTATACCACTTATTTGTATTGTAGTAAGAAAACATACCATTGTGATCATCCGTCTTGTCATCCAAACGTTTGATGCGGTTTGGAACAATATCATTTCTTAGCGCAGCAGCTCTCTTTACCATCGCATCCCCAGTTTTGTGATGTGTTATCTTCCTGGCAGATGATCCATAAACTGGGATGCAGACCGTCGTCCTTAGCCACCAAGGGGACCAAACGTGTGTTTTTGGAGAGGATATGTTATATTCTATAGCCAGCAACTGCTGAATTAGTTAATAGTGTCCAAAAATACACAAGCTCTTAAACCTTGAATATACTGATTTGACTCAAATGTTCTCGTTCGTTCGTGTACCTTTTTATGATAGTATTGTATTTGTTTTCATTTCACAGCTGATTAACAATATAATATAAATAAAACTGTTATTACTAAAATATATAATTCTAAATTCTTTCTGTAGTCATGGTCTAAAATCAACTGTTCCTGAATACTGAATATAGCTAGAAAATCTGATGTATGTATTGTCTGTATTATTTCAAAAAGAGATACTGCATTGACGTTTTTTTCTGATAAACAGA
This sequence comes from Dreissena polymorpha, assembly GCF_020536995.1. NCBI lineage: Eukaryota > Metazoa > Mollusca > Bivalvia > Myida > Dreissenidae > Dreissena > Dreissena polymorpha. The sequence goes on from NC_068364.1 coordinate 87,935,477, forward strand.
GATAGTAGAATTATAAACATTTAACACTAGAATCAAAGCAACACAGCCAATTAATCAAACATGGGAACGAACTAAATAAACCAAAGTTTATCAAAATAGCATTCAGCATGCTTTGGTAAACAGACTCGCATTTCGCAATACTATACCGTGACTTTCCCGCTTTTGTAAATAAAATGATCGGGTCAATGTTTGCCAACAAAATGCACTAATAAACATAAAATTAAATTATAATCTATAAAACTGAATGGTTCTATTGCATTTTTTCAAATAGATTTAAATACAAAAACCATATGCAAATAAACATTTGGTAATTTAAAACTGCATACATAAGCGTTACAATTAAGTAAAATTGAAGCTGTCAATTAAGCAAATAAACGAATCAAAGAATCAAAGGACTGAGCGGTGTTTATGACAAAATGTCCTTGTACATGTCGTTTCAAGGTCATTCTGACTTTGAAAAGATACATAAAAAACATAAATTTATCATACACGCTATATTTTGTCGGTATTTATATTGATTATAAATGTATATTGTTGTTACGGTAAAAAAACGTAAAAATTGTATTATGTCGATGGCGGTCATATTTGAATCGATACTAGCAAAAACGTGGCATGATGCCAGACAAGCACCTCGGTTTTTTCATGTCTATAAACCCATAAACTCAATCCCACGGAGAAACGCCCCCAACTTAATTTTTTGCAAACGGGCCCACATTTTAAGTACAGGACTACTAGTATTATACCCATTGATCCATAAATAGTATAGTGCGTTCCGAATGTGGGTGAACGTGACCCATTTATTTAAGTTTTGAGGTCTTTACTTCTTTATATTGTTATTTGACAAAGTGCAACAATAACATAATTTGTAATTAAAAAATATTCCAGTAGTCGGGCGCTTTTCACCAATATATCCGCGTTCAAACCCCGATCGAAATCACAAGTGATCATGTTATTGTTGTAATATTGTGATATTTTAGGTTAAAAACTATCAAATTAAATAAAAACACGTACGTGACAATATACATGACAAATTCATTACAATCTACTTATCGGGTGGTAACGTATTTATGGGAGGATACTGGTCTAGAAATAGGAAGGTCCCTAGTTCGAATCCCGCTCAGACCACGGAATTTTCATATGCAAAAAATAATACCACGCTTGCCGCTCTCAACCCAGGAGCATTAAGTGTGTACCTGAGGGTGGGGGATGGAAATAAGCCAATGTGCTGTAGTTGCACGCTGTGTCAAATGTAAACTGACGACTTATATCCCTTTAAATGTCCAAGTCGGTTGAAGATAAATGAGTCTGATATCATAATATATACACTAATACACGCATTTCTTTACCTTTTACCATGTCAATAAATTCAGAGTTCGCACATGGAATGAAAATCGACGGCCTTACAACACATTTACAATTTTAACGAAACGTTACAGTTTATTTAAAAGGGTTTCTCCTCAAAGAAAATTTAGTCAGAGCTTATTTGTATTCCTATTAACACAACTGACTGATAATCCATGGACTTCGTTGGGTTAGTATCGTACACCTGCGACAACAAACAATGTGTTTGTATAACTCGAATACATTTACTATATGTATTAAGTTACATATTCATTTTTCTTCTTCGCGATTGCATAGGATTTCTTGTTTAAACCGATCCGGTATTTTCTACTTACTTCGAATACTAACTTTACAAAGGATTTGGTTCCTTTTTCCTTCTTCAGCAGCGGAAAAGGAACTGATTTCTAAATAATAACAAATCTAAATATAATCGATTGCACTCAACTTTACATACATTTAAAATTATTTTATATCCTTTAGGGTTTTGTTGCTGTGAAGTTAGTATTCGAAGATGAAAATGTTCGAATTATGTTGCAAAATTTAAAATATTGCCTCTGTATCGTACGGACAAATCTGCTTAAATAGTGAGCGACTAAAAGTGTAAGTGTGTTTGGTCATCAAAACGTAAAAAAAACGTAATCAAACGTATTAGTAATCGGTAAAAAACATATCTAAAAGGGTTTATGCTTTAGTACCATGTCTTCTTATGTTTAGGCATATAATTCATTTTCGTCGTATCTTCCGAAAGAACGTGTTTACCCGATATACAAACACAAGCGTATAATTTGCAAATGGAGATTGAATTTAAACGGCCACCGGAAAAACTTTGCGAAACCGAAATTTCGCAAACTTAAGTACCCTTTTTCTTGAAGGTTTGCTTATTTGTGATAAAGTATAAGATAAAAGTCTAACTTGTGATTAATAATTGGTTATTTTTGCTTGTTAAATGCGTTTTCTTCACTATGAACTTTATTTGCAAAGTTGGGGTTCCCATGGGATTTTTGTAATATCCCATGGGATTTTTCATTATCCCATGGGAATTTGGTTTCTCCCATGGGATTTTTCTCCAGCTTTTTTTATGGGAGAAAAAATCCCATGGGATTTTCAAAAACATAAAACACGTTCGTTTGTGCTTAGTTATCGATTTTAAGCATTGTTAAAGCATTTGTGCTTATTTTCATTCAATTTACTTTGATAGAAAAAAAATCCCATTTTTTTATGGGAAAAAAAAATCCCATGGGATTTTTTTCTGATTTTTAGAGATTTATTCATGTTACCTTCAGAAACACTACCTTTTAACAAATGATGAGCATTTCTCGCGATTTCAACGCGTTATATCGTGTTTTAAAATAATAAAAAAATCCCATGGGATTTAATCCCATGGGATTTTTTTGTCCCATGGGATTTTTTCCCATGGGATTTTTTTTTCCAATGGGATTTTTTTTAAGGTATAAGTTTCTAAAAGCTATATAATAATAATAATTATAATAATAATAATAATAATAATAATAATAATAATAATAATTAATAATAATAATAATAATAATAATAATAATAATAATAATAATAATAATAATAATCGTGCTCAATATGATGAATTTGTACTTTTAAGCGACTAACATTTTTATTCGAGCCGATCGTCGAGTCCGAATGGTGAGTATAAGAGCAATTTACCAGTACAAATAAATCTCACTTGTGAAGAGAACGCTACCGTACTATAAAATAATCTTGATAATATGTCATATCATTTCTCGACAGAAAATGAAAACAGTATCCATATTGATGTCAGCAATGTCCCCTGCTATGATAAATATTGACAAAATGAAAAACCTTGACAATAATTCCGTGTCGAATACGCATTAGATTATAGCAATCAAATTCGTATAAGCATTGATAAGATAATTTGCGAAAATGGGTCTTATGTCAAATACGGCAAGCGTAGCTCCATTCCATAATGTCCGGTATTAAGTCACGTCAAGTTTCGTGGTCGAATTATAGCATAATAATCATTTTCACATTACGCGAATCATATGAGTTTCCCTACATATATTGTGTTAAAATTTATGTTACACTAATGTGCGATGATGAAAAGGGGATTTCGGTAATTCTACATTCGCCCGCCTAGTACCGAAATCCCCATATTTACGCCTTAAAGGGTCAATAGGTCATCGGTATGAATGGTTTTTGACTTCACATGAATGTTAAGGTGCAAAAAAAATGATATTAATTTTAATTATTAAGCACTCTTGACAGCATTAAGTTGCCTCTCAGTGGGGATTTCGGTAATTCTACACTAGAACTTAAACGCGCGCCGGTACCGAAATCCTGCTGTACAAACCTTCAAGTGTCAACAAAATTATTATAGTGTTTTTTTTCATTAGCAACCAGTGACATGTATTATCTCCCATTCGGTTACTTCTTTTGGAAAATAATTAGCGGGGATTTCGGTACTGCTACATTCGTACGCCCAGAGCCGAAATCACCCATGTTTACGCCAATCCCCCATATAACGCCTTAAAGGGTCTATATGTCATTATGTTTGGGTTTTGGCTTTGCATTAATGTTGATTTGTACACAATCATATTAGTGTTAATCATTTAAATACTCTTATCAGAATATTTTTTCCATTATTAAATAGTTTATTAATGTGAAAAATGTGTAAACGAATGTAAAAAAGGTAAAATGTACATTTAAAACATTGGTTACACAAAAGTATATGTAAATATAACATGACATAGTAATAATAAGTCTTCAGAAAGTATTTTCCAAACAAATCTGATGAAACAAATGATATCGTACTACCTTATTTACAATATGCTATACACTTTTGCAATTTAGTTATCAATGTTTAATCAAAGCATAAATCAGGATAATATGTTGCCTCTTAGCGGGGATTTCGGTAATTCTTAACAAGCACATAAACCCGCGCCGGTACCGAAATCCCCGCTGTACAAACCTTCAAGTGTAAAAAAATACTGATTTAGGTTTAAATAAAGGGAACAATAGTATTTTTGGCCACCAAAAAGCACTTCCGCGTCAACAAAACGATTGAAATTATGTCAGAAACCCAGCTTTTCATTGTATATATTGCAATACACCATCGGCCGCCGAGAGCGGAATACTGCGCTTGGCCGCTAAACAATGTGCATTGCATCAAATTAAATGTCAATTTTCGATTTTATTACAAAAATAAACACTGCCTTTTTATAAATATGTCAAGCACGTACACTTGACAAAAAAATCGATATATCTTTATGTAATGTAGAAAAGTAAAGCGCTTTATATATAACAATGTTTTATAATGTCTCTCTGGTTGAAAAAAAAAACTAAACAAAACCATGTAGAACATATATGTTTTCATAATTAAAAAAAAATATTTAATGATGCACGTGATGTTTTATAATTGATATAAGTTCACGTGTCATTGAACGAGTTAAGGGAGAGATGCGAATTAAATTACACATAATTAAAAAATGATACTATACTGTCAGCTTGATTTATAAATTGTGTTCCATCGCGCCAATATATTCATTGTTCCATGAAATTGTGTATAAAAGCAAAACGATTGAAATTATGTCAGAAATCCTGCTTTTCACATGAAATGATCTTTAACACTTTATTTATTCCAATCAGGTAATTAATAATAATAGGGGAAGTCTATACTGTGTATTAGAAACTTGTTGTGGTGATCCCTATCTTATCCGCTCAATACACATCCACCTGGCTACTGTACAGAAAAAAATATATTTACTTCCAAAATAACTGATTTCATTAATTGCTATCTTGTTGTCTACATTTTAAATTAACAACGATAATGGATCAACATCACCGTTGCACAATTATTAAGTTCACAGTAATCTGTACTTTAAATAGATAGCCTAATTAAAGACGGTGCTAATAAAGAACAAAGCGTGAATGTGGATATTAAGAAATTAGATCCTTTTTTGCAGGACACTGGCAGTATATCATTTTATCTTATATAAATAAGCCACATTTAAGACATGGATAAAATTAAAATAAGACACATTTGCATCTTTCATTTCTTGAAAAAAAAATAAGCACGCAGTCACATATAAATAAGATACATTGAAGACACAGAAAAAAATTAATAAGACACATTTGCATCTTTCACTAAATTTTCTTTAAAAAACATGTGAAACTGAAGAAAAACATTTATTACTGACACATTATTCTAAAAGTCGACTGACAACTTAAGTTCAAAGAGGGATTTACAATTAAATAAGATCCATTTTCGCATGATGCTGGTTGTAGAGCAAGCAATACATTTCTTACTGACACATTATTCTAAAAGTCGACAGGCAACATAAATTCAAAGAGGGAACCACAATTAAATAAGATCAATTTTCGCATGATACTGGTTGTATAGCAAGTAGTCACATATTAATTACAGCTTGCATTAGTTGCAATAATTTTGTTAAGTGCGCGTGCTTCTGAACGTTGCGTTAAGCGAGAGTGTTGTCATTTTGTTAGTTTTATATTTTGGTATTATGTATGATTATTGCTTGTTTTGAATTTGAAATAAACGCTTTCTGGCAAATAAGCATCGTCTTAATTTTAATACAAATAATGAACATTTGACATACAAAATGTCCAATAACATACCGGCAATAACATTATATATATGTTAATTTCTGTGCATGTTTATACCGAAATTATAGCCGACATCGGCAGTTAGGGAAATTTAGTGACACACTTTAACACATCAAACATGCATGATAGTTCTTTTTTCATATGATATTCCCCTGGTTGCTTACCGGTGTATTGGTGCAGTTGATAACCCCGCCGGGACTACAGTAGGGTGCTAATACACACGTGTATCGTGTTCAATACAATCGTCTTAATTTTAATACAAATAATGAACATTTGACATACAAAATGTCCAATAACATATCGGCATTAACATTATATATATGTTAATTTCTTTGCATGTTTATACCGAAATTATAGCCGACATCGGCAGTTAGGGAAATTTTGTGACACACTTTAACAAATCAAACATGCATGATAGTTCTTTTTTCATATGATATTCCCCTGGTTGCTTACCGGTGTATTGGTGCAGTTGATAACCCCGCCGGGACTACAGTAGGGTGCTAATACACACGTGTATCGTGTTCAATACCCGATCCATGCTACAACGTGTAAGAACGGGAATTTCGGTAATTCTACCTTTTTAAGCTTGCGCACCTCTAATGGGCACATATCCAAATATAATTTAATTAATTATTTTCCTAATCAGCATCATTTCACTAAACTACATGCAAATTTGTAGGTAGCTTTCCATGCTTAAAAAAAAATAAACCGATTTTTTCAAAACCACCCTCACGCTCGGCTTTTGTCCAGTTTATTTTCACCCCTGGGGTATATAAAAGTTCCATAATTCATTCAAATTTCCAAATATGGGCATGCAGTTGGTGTGTACAGATGCAGTAAAGGTGTTTAAAGTTTAAACAAGATGAAATAAGTATTCTTTTACAGACATTTATTTTTTACAAATTTTAATCTATGGAATAGCGCCATGAAATGTAAGTGATTTCAGCCAAGTAAAAATTGGGTCGGTTAAAAACAAAGTGTCATAAAATTCAAAATAGTATCATTTAAGTTATATTTTAAATTAAGTTTTTATAGAAACACTTTATACAGCAAAAATACCAAAAAATATACAGATTTACCGTTTACTTTTTGAAATAAAAATCAAAATGCAACATGCATCATTCGTATTTTCAGCAGTAAATTAATCAATTTAGCCATAACGTTGTTTTAATTTTAAAATTGAAGGATGTGCATACAATTTTCAACATATTTAACAATAAACATAGCTTATGTGCTATATTAAATCAAATTACGTTAGAAAAGAAATAAAACGCGTCGCAAAAAGTATGCGATGTCGGCAGGAATCGAACCTGCGCGGGAAAATCCCAAAGATTTCAATTTCATCGCCTTACCCACTCGGCCACGACAACTTTACATCTGTGTAACTTTAAATTAGATATAAATAAGTAAACAGGTAAAAAGGCTCGCTCGATCTTTGAAGAAATCGCGAAATCGTATTTTTCAGATGATAATTGGATCAAAGTCAATATTTATAGTGAAAATAATGTAATCTAAATGAATAAGTTAAACATATATCAAAATTCGAAGTTTGAAAAAAATAAAATGCATCTCTCGGAAATAAGCGATCATTGAAGATCGGCAATGGCTTATGTATGAAGTGAAAGGACAGTTGAAAGTTTCCATTTTGCACGTTAATGATTCTGATAATATGGTGACAAAGGCAGCAGTCCTATGCAGTATTGTGTTTGACCGGAGAGTAGCGTGATCTGTGTCGGTGTTGGGCGCTCTGAGGGCGCAATCCGGCTACATAGGTACATAGAAATCTCTTGTGGCTATAGTCCATGTAGTCTAAATATACAATGAATTTTCCGAGCATTAAATAAACATATTAAAATAAAATTCATGTTCGTATCAGTTGAAGTTCTTGTTAATAGTAGAAGCAAAGAACACAATAAAACGCTGATTGGGCTTACTAATTTGAGGCAAGAAAAAACACATCGCGCTATTATATATAACATATAACGCGCATCCGCAAAGTTCGAGCGCCCGTCTCGGTGCCGTCGTTTCCGGTGAAAGTTTCGCACAGGAGCTATCGAGTTTGGATATGAGACCACGAATCATGGCTTGACTTTATATATCAGTCAGCGTAGTACCTGACCAGACTGCGCGGTTGGACAAGCTAGGATGGACCAACTTCGGCCGCATATGACATAAGACCCATTTTCGCATGACGCGGGTCATCTGACCTTTATAATGTGTATATAGCTTTGAATGGAATTTGCACATAGTTTTTGGCATGGACTTATTGTTATGTTAATGTGTTGCACGCTTTCAAAAGCAGAGGGCATATATAAGATCAATTATACTACGGAGTTCATTTTCTGTTGCAAAATGAAATGCAATAAAGATTGTTACTCAGCGGTGTGTACAGTATGACAGCGTTGTCTGTCTGCGATGCATTTATACTGGTTCTAAGCTGGCATACTCACCAATTGGACTCAACCATCTGCTCGAACAAGAAATGATAAGTTCTACTAGCATAAACCTTTAATTGTAACTCATTTTAAAAATATTCATGTTATTTATATTATTCAATTTATTATTCAAAATTATAATTATTATTTCCTTTATTGTTGTTTTTCGCATTAAGAAACTTATTCGGCTTACGAAACTGAAAAATCCCATTGGAAAAAAATCCCATGGGAAAAAAAAATCCCATGGGAGAAAAAATCCCATGGGAGAAAAAATCCCATGGGATTTAAAAATCCCATGGGATTTTTTTTTTTAAAACACGACTAAACGCATTAAAATATCGTAGTTGTTCATCATTTCATAAAATATGATGTTTCTGAAAGTTTCATGAATAAATCTCTCAAAATAAGAAAAAAATCCCATGGGATTTTTTTCTCCCATTTTAAAATGGGATTTTTTTATTACTAAATATTTTTATATATAATTGGCATAAAACCAATATACAGTCCTTAAATAACGTTAAAATACTTGCAAACGCAAATAAAACACGTTTTTTAAAATGTTCAAAATCCCATGGGATTTTTCTCCCATTTGCAAATTATGGGAGAAAAAAAATCCCATGGGAGAAAAAATCCCATGGGAAAATCGAAAATCCCATGGGAAAATGCAAAAATCCCATGGGAACCCCAACTTTGCTTATAAATTTCATAGTGAAGAAAACGCGTTTTTTGAGTGAAAATAACCAATTATTAATCAACGATAAGACTTTTATCGCATACTATGTCTCAAAGTAGCAAATCTTTAAGAAAAAGGGTACTTAAGTTTGCGAAATTTCGGTTTCGCAAAGTTTTTCCGGTGGCCGTTTTTATAGATTTAATTTAAGCATGACTAAACTTAAGTTTATCTTCTGGAGCTAAGCACCAAATCACAATGTCATATTGAACGATTATAGTACTCGTTGAAATGGGCTTGTAGTGAAAGGTGTAATATAGCAACATGTTGAAAACAGAATACTGTCATAAATATACTGGCAATGCGGTTTTGTATAACGTATTCGTTTAATATGAAGTTAATGTGTTCCTTGCAAATAATTGTCGATTTAGATTTATCATTTTATTGTAAGTGATTTATAAATGTTAAGTAAATATATCCTGTCACGAATCTGTTCAGTTTGTTTGATAAGTACGCACTTCTAGGGATTCATAACTTAATTATCGATAACAGTATGTCAGTAATTATTTTAAAGACAATTGAGTGGTCGTTTATTGAAATAAAGTAAAACAAATGAAGTAAAATATCTGAAAAATTGACAATAAAGCGTATTGTGTCATTTATTTGTGTGAAGAGTATATTCAACGCCATTGAATAAAACAATAAACAGCAAAAATATAAACACACAGGCGATCAACGTATCTACATGTGCAGTTAATGCACTAAAATGAATTCACATCATAAGCATACTAAAACATAATACAATCTGCTTTACTATGTTTCGAAAATATACCATCATGATTACTCCGATGTACCTTTTGTTGAAAATAATTCAAGTACTTTTCACTCTAGTATTACCAATGGTTGCCTAACACTATTGAACATTGCCCATAATACATGTTCTTTTAGTAAAATTATTATGTGTAAAGCATTTGCCATCTTCTGAAAAATATGGTCGCCTAGGGTCTTGGCAACTCCTTTGTTGAAGACTTTATAGACAACTACACACGTTAATTATCCTGGCGTATTAATACAAGTGCTGGTTACTTCATGAAAGCCTATATGCGCCTCACAACCACAGCCCCGGGAAACTAGTACGCTCCTTTACCCACTGACGTATTGATTGAGTCCATAATAATGTTAATGTGATACACTTTTATGTTGTTGAGCTAAATACCGGAATTTGAAGTCAATGTCACATGTAGGAAAAAAAAAATAGTTCGTCATAGTTTCGATGAGGCTTTGTGGTTATTTTGACATGTTAGTTTTACCTGGTGTGAACACATCTTTTAGACCGTTACAATTAATTGAACAACAGATACCTTATATTTACTTCTGTGTTAGACTTGGCAAGTTGTGTGCACAAAGGAATATACATTTAAGTCACATTTTTATAAAATTTAATACAGCTGCACCCATCCAAATTCATTATTAGATTATGTTCAGTATTTAATTTTAGGAATTAGTCAAGTGCATGTAAATTGACTTGAAAAGACGAGGTACTGAAAAAAGTTGTTTTAATTAAAACATATAGATTGAACACATATATAGTTTCACGATTCAACTAAAGACCACAGAAACTAAGTTATTTCTTGTATTAAAGCGGTCCATATGCTATCCCGTTTCTAATGGCGGTTAAGAAGAAGTGTCTGCCACTTCGACAACTTAGACGGCGAATATTTTATCCCAGAATGTGATGCGATTGCAAAACAGGCAAATTATATTTTCGGGTAATTCTGTTTTGATTAAATTTCTTGTTGATATCTTAATTTGTGTGTTTCTAAAATCAATGTCGATATATAAATGTAATAATGAAACAAATTTTTGGAAATGTGCATTTGGAATACACATTTTATTTTATGTGTTACGTTCAATTAACTGTTTGAACCCTACTACAGACAAAGCAGATATAATACAAACTAATAAAAGTAAATCCTAGAAGGGTATTAAAAAAACAAACTGCAAACAGTCTTACTTAGGACAAAACGTTATCACAATTTACAGATGCATGTAATTGTTATCAAACAGATAAAACGTGTGAATTTCTAAAACAAAAATTATTTCGTCAGTTGCTCGGAGCTGTATATGTACCCTGAAAACGAACAAACTACGGACAAACGTGTTCTCTGCAGTTTATGGACACAGTCATAAAATAATATCCTTATTTAAAAATTATATTGCATAAACTCACAATTTTTATTATAGATAAAGTACTCAATTTCGGTAAATTTCGTTACGAATAATTAGCCACGCGTCGTCATTTCGTGTTTGCGGGGCGACGCCCTCGCCTAAGCATGCTCCCACAGATCGGACGACACAATTCGTTATTTTCGTATCGGCGCTCTTATTTGCCGTTGTTTCAAAAACGTCAAAACGACAAATAGTTTACATTTGATATGGCGTTATTGTGTGTTTTTTTAAGTTTTAGCGTTTTTCCCTTTTGAGCCCTTTAAAACCGACAAGAACACCATTTCGACGAATCTATATAGCAAACACGCCACTTTAGGTCTATCGCAACGAGATAGTTAAGTGCAATGGTGTAGTTTTGGCAGAATGTATTGACACATGAGTAGACTACATAGTTTTATATGAAAAATGAAAACAAAATTGTTAAAGCGGAATCGGTTATAAAAATATAACGATGGTTACGTACAAAGTGAAATTTTCACCAAGCTGGACAATATAACTGCTATATGTTGACCCTTAACCATAATTATGTTGCTGACTTTGTTTCTTTTCTAATACTCGGCTTAGACCCACCGGTATCCTTGTGAGTTTGATGGCATTTAAATTATCCGCTCTTTTGTTTTTCACTGTTTTGTATTTGGATTTTAGTCAAGGATTTGTTAGATATTTTTCTGTCAAACGAAGTTCAATTTATAGCAACGAACTAACACGTTTAAAAGGTATGGGGCAGAATGACCGCTACGATTACGTACTTACATAGAACAACAATATGACGTCAACCTTATTTTGCAGTTCAACAATGCACCAACTGACAGGTGACCGCGGCAGCCCAATGATGCCCGAGCGTACTGCACTTTTTACATGAGAAGCATGTGTTTCTTGTATGCGTGTTCTTCCACAATGGTACGTTTTTTGCACATGGCAATCGGTATCTTTTTGATGAAATTCCGAATAATTATAATAATCGCGCTGAAGACTTGGGCTCGTAATGACCGATAGTCAATTTATGATTCGTTTAAGTTAAAACTTAGGGGATTAATCATCCAACACAACACAATTTTACTTTACCTAAGTAGCACTTATATTGTGAGCAGCAATTTCGTTTTGTAACGATTTCTCATTATTTAGAATTCCGATCGGTCAAATATGCATTAATTATACCTCAATTTATTTATCTTAAGTACAATATTAGAATATTTAAAAAATGTGTAACGTTATCAAGACAAATACGTATTAAAGAACTAAATCGCATCTATCATGAACTCACATATATCGGTTTGGTATCGTTTAACAGCATCTAATATGCATAAACAATCATATAAAGCCATTCTTTCCTTTACTGAAAACTTAAACTGTTCAAAAATTATATGGTGTTCTTTAGTCAATAAAAAAGCTTTATACCGAATACATGTTTAATACGTATAGTCTAAATTCAATATTTTACTGCAAATAAGTACGTAATATTGCTACTCTGAATGAAAGCTTATATAAATTAATTTGCATTTGTATGCAAGTGTAACTATTGAATTCAGTTTAATAGCGATTAAATCGGTAAGTGTGTGCGTTTGTAAAGAACACATGATATTGTCTTTATCTATAGCACATTTTTGAATATTAACGAGGGAAATAACATAAAATCAATACATTATAGTTATTAGTACAATACAAGTTGTAAATCAAATGAATTATAAAAATGTATAATGACTACGTTTAGTAAGAAACAAACATGTTACACGTATTCGGTACAAAACTAAATATCGTCCATGTAGGAACTAATCTGTATTGAATTGTGAAGTCACGTAAAAGTGAACGTTTATCATCAATACGCGAAGTGCTATCAAGAAGTATTAGAAAGCATACAATAACTCAAACTGGGTTTTTGTTTTGGTATAATTTTGGTACACACACTTCTGAATCTTTATGTTCGATGTAGTTTGTGATATTTATCTACCCAACCTCGCATCATTTGAAAGATAGTGCATACCCGCTTAAAACATGCGAAGTGTGCGAAGTGTGCGAAGTGCATGAAATGTATGGTTTGCAGATTGAGATTTATTACATTTAAGTATGACTAAACTGGAGATTCTCTGCGGGAGATAGGCGTACATTTTCATTGTCAAGCTGAACGGTTCAAGTACATTGTGTCTGGACCTGTCGTAAAGGATTGTGTTTTATTACCGCTTGTTGAAAAGAAAATGTCGTCAATAAAAGTCTAATGCGGCTTTGAATAATATATTCGTTTAATATGCAGTTAATGTATCATTTTCAAATACGTTTTGATTATTAATTAATTACATTGTTAGTAATATATATATGGAAAGTAGATCTATAATGTCATGAGTCGGCTCGGTTTTGTTTGATAAGTACTCACTGCTAGCGATTTATTATTAATCTGCTTTTGAAGAACAGTGCTTAGGCGTTTCTTTAAACAACATTAAACACGAAGCAAGTAAATCATAGGAGAAAATTGAAATTTAGAGCGTGTATTGCGCCAACTGTTCATATGGACAATGATATCAATTTATGAAAGCCATGCGCGAATGAAGCAATGAACCTTCGAAATATTATTATAAAGGCTTTCAGTGTATCTAAATATGCAGGTAAATACTTCATATGTAACGGAATAATCATGATCGTTGTGATCAAGAAGTTTTGAATAGAAAATGATTAAGTTCCATTGCTAGAATGTGATGTTTACATCCGTATTAAGTAAATGTCATACGTTTAAACTTTAAAGTTTAAGCAAAAATAGTTTGTGTTTTACCAAAACGCATATAAATTAATCGTGCGACGGCTATTATACTCCTCATTATGCATTGTTAAATGTATGCCAGTTAAAAGTGTCACAAAATGCGCCCATTTAACGGGCTGGGTTACATTGATCTGCAACCGAATACAACATCAAACAGCCCCATGCTATGAAAGCAGATTTTAACGCATACAATAAAAACTTGATTTAATCACAATAATTCATGCACAGTGTACGGTTAAATTGGCAGGTAAGCTACGAACACACTATATTTTAGGATAATATCTCCATCAAAACATGTAATTGAGACATTTGAGAAACATAAAGTTAGTACAATGCCCTCATCAAAACTTCAGTTATGATTAGGAAACTGCTCGTCTGTTTGTTTTAATGATGACACAAACAGTAAGCTGACTGGCACGAAAAACCAACATATTAAGCTAGGTCTATAAGTAAGGTACCTACATACACACAATTACCGTTTCACACCTCCTTCCAATTATAAGTTATGTAAGCTCCATAGACATAAACCTCCAATGCAATAACTTCATTCAAACGTTTTTGCTTTCGTTTTTTAGTAACAGTGATCTTGACTTTGACCCATAAATCCCTAATTAAATTCAAAGGTCCAAGCATGCTTGCTATATTCAAAGTTGGTCGGTTACCAAGTTTGTTAGAGTTAATATGACCACGATCAAGTCAACAAGTTTAATGATGATGACGATTTTAAGCTGTCGGAGTAGGGCACATTTTATTAAGCCATTTTTAAAGTGCCGAATGCGATCTTGCTGGTTATTGAAAACGTCCGCGATAAACTGTATTGACAAGTTTTGTTAAAGTCCGATTTGAATCGTTTGTTCATTAAGCTGACTTCATTCTCCCGGACACCGTCCAATCGCCCGCCAGCGAAAGGTGCTCCCATAAATGTACCCTCCCTTTTATAAGACGTGTTTAACGATGGTAGAAAATTGTAGAGACTGAACGAATGTAATAGTTAGGGCTTCTGAAAACGGAACGTGTAATTTCTTATTTCATCCCTGAAATGCTCTGTGCAGTCATGGGAAACTGTGTTTAAATATTGCATTATCCTTATCGACGCTGTGATTAAGTTTACAAATTATAAACATTAATTAAACTGATACCATTTTTGTTTTAAGAATTCAACTCTCAGAGAATTAGGTGCGCTGGTATTAATCACGGACACGGTTAATGAGTTGTCTCCCGTTAAATAGTGTAGTATTTATACTGAACGTTTAACCGGTCGTCGAGGTAAAGTGAGTGTTCGCAAAGCAAAACGTACGGTAATTGACAAACATAGATTAAGTTCAATATGCTCTTGAATTGTTAATGAAATATATTGAGTACATTTTGTCAGCTTATGTTTTACTTGTTCAAAACAAAAGGTTTATTATTTGTGAAATAATTAAATAATGGCAGACAACTCTTCGGTAATTTTATATAAACTTTACATGCAATTATCTCCCTTCATATCTTGAATTGTTCATGGTAAATCTTTGGACTTCATTTTTGTACAATTGTTAAAGGTAATGAGCCTGATGAAAATAATACTAATAAAAGCTCCATAAGTATACTGCTCATGGCAAAGATAAATCAAAAATAAAATATTTTAAGATAAAATATTGCCTTTAATAGTTTTAATACATGTTTTCATCAAAGCATGTTACATATTTGTTTTATTTTGTTTTGCTATATTACCAAACTGATTATGCATTGCGCCCAAATACTTTATTGCCTACTAGATCATAGCGAGATTTGTGCCACAGAGGTATGGCGGAATGTTCGGACAAAAAGCATATTTCTGAAATCGCGTGCCTGAAAAGACCCATGCGAAGCACCAGCAGGAGAAGCGGATTGATTATAATTATCTTTCCTCCTTCGTATACTGATAAGCTAGTTATACAAACCTTATCTTCATATAATCTCAATCATCATGACGCCGACGACATTGACGATGAAGCATGATTAACGACGTGGCATAATAAGGTAAACATGCATTCTTAAGCAAAGTATTGCAAGACACAATAAATGCGTTTGACTTTACGTTGGAAATGATTAGGTTGAAAAAATCCAACCATTTCTGCAGTGATTGACTTGTTAGCTTGATAAAATATAGTGCGAGAACATTTTTGGATATGAATAGTTTAAGTGTTTGATTACCAACTGTAACTTTAGTAATATCTAGATCTGATTGACCGTTTGTTTAACTTCTAAGTTGCTTAATTGTCTTTGCAAGTCACAGATGTGTATCATAATTGCCATTGAGATGTATTGCAATGTATTTCTTTAACATTTAGTTATATAAATATATGAATTAATGTGTACCACTTCATGTGCGATAATCTACAAAGATAACATTTCATTCTATAATTATGTTCGACCATATCCTTACTACCTTAAATCTCAACGGAAGTGATATTATTAGGGGATATGTTGCTTTAAGTGTTTTCCCTTTGCAGTGGTTTGTCATCCATCATTCCAAAGAAACCTACACCAATAACAGATATAAATAATAGTTCATCAAGAAGTTAACTAGATAATATACCACCTAAAATATCAGTGATGCCAGGATTTACCTTATACGGAAATAATACAACCAATATAGTTTACAGCAATGCATATTAAATCTAACAGCGCCTTAGTTATGCACGGAAGATGAATAGTTTTCATTGGCTGTTATACATATTCTTCACGTTTTTTTTTCCCAAATTTAATTGATCAAATATTTAAATAGAGTTGTATTATTTTATTTCATTTGGGATAATTATAAACCATACAAGGAACAATTTATAAAATATTTTCCTCTATGGTCATTTGTGATATTTTGATACGTTCAATAACACGGCTACATCAAATAAGATTATATGCATTATATATGCGTTTTTTTCCAAATAATAAAATAGTATAATTAAAGGGGAGAATATAAACGACCAAAACATTAATTCTCATAAGTCTGCGCCAAAGTGTTTTCGGATCTTATCTTTGAACATATGGTAATCTGAATATACTGCTGGTGATTAGGTTTTTCTGATATTTCTGATTTGTATTGCTTGTTGTTCGTCGTGAACATAATCCTAATGGACCTCTTTTAATTACAGTCTTGGAGAAATTTTCAAGGAACGAGTTGTTACTAGTATATATTTCCTTTATATTGTGCTAATCATGTGGGCTAAAATACCTTTTTAGCCATGTTTGCTTGCAAACTGTACATAATTGAAATAATTTTCTGGGATGAAGGGTTAACTATATATCACCCCGTATTCTCTAATATTCAAATTTAGCATAAAGAGAACATCGATGAGATGTAGGGTTAACTATATTGTACGCCATATTCTCAAATATTCAAATTAAGCATAAAGAACACATCGTCCCCGGGCCCACTAGAATCCAAAGCCTTCTCACTATCACTACACCATGAAGGCGTTTATAAATGCAAAACAGTAAAAACCCTATGTCGGTAAAAACGTGTTTGCTTCATCTTCGATGAAAATCATTACAAACGCTTTTTAATTATTACGATTGTGAATATAATTGACACACAAAGAACACATATTTGTTTAAACATAATGCTGGCATTCCCCTTAACATATATTACTGCTTTATTTCGTTTTGCCAAACCGTGAACAATTGCCCTGAAAGGTATTCATTGCAAGACTTTAAATGAACAATTAAGTTTGTATTGCATTCTTGAATAACTGTGAATCGCGTAGAAGACAGGGTCAATAGAGCTTATGAAAGATACAACCATGCTAATTGACGCCATTAGTTGACTATATTATTTCAATGCGATGTTTAAAGGGGCCTTTTCACAGATTTTGGCATTTTTTAACTTATTCATTAAATGCTTTATATTGATAAATATAAACATTGGATCGTAAAAGCTTCAGTAAAAAATCAAGAATAAAATCAAACAAAGGAAATGAACATTGCCCGGAGCAGGTTTCGAACCAGTGACCCCTGGAGTCCTGCCAGAGTCCTGAAGTAAAAACGCTTTAGCCTACTGAGCTATTCCGCCGAGTACACAAACTGAACGTATTTTATACCTTATATAAGCAATCTTCGTAGTTTCACAAAATTTAACGACAAAAACAGAACTCTCCGAATTATTCAATCGTTTCGCGTTGCAACGCTTTATAATTTTGAGGTTTTAAAATCGTCAAAAGATGCATATTATGGCTATATTAGACCATGGTAAATGTTCAGTATTACTGTTTCCTCACAAATATCATAACTAAAACGAAAATTTGCAAATCTGAAACAACTTTTTTCAATTTTGTCAATTTACCAAAGCGTGAAAAGATCCCTTTAAGGTTGAAATAAATAAAGAAATACAATTCGTAACTGCAACATTTAGTGTTATTGTCAATAACACATCAACTTCAAACCAAGCGCATGACGAAAGTTAAAGTTTAGACGGTAAGAGGCCGCCAAAGGTCACATCGCTGAAAACATTCATACTGGCACCACTTACCGAATAAAAACATCACATGTGATAATAATAAAACATATAAAAACATGCATAGGCATATAAAACACACAACAACATAGGAGTAAATTTCGAGAGGAATGCAAGCGACAAAGCCAAAATTGTTGCCCGTTTTCAAGTTCCTAAAAAACTATAAATGATTAACAGTGCATAACCCAGACACGTACACATGGTCTTTATTAAAGATTCGCTATTTGCTTTTCAATGCGGTCTGTACACCTGATATACATAATAATATAACGTGCTTATACGTAAGAAACAAAAACATATGTGACCATACCTTTTAATAGGGTTCGTAAATGTCAACACCACTGGCATCGTCCCCCCCAAGCGCCACCTTAAGCGAAAACGGTAACGACCATCGCAACCAAAGTGAGTCCCAGTGTCGCCGCCACGGCAGAGCATCCGCATGTGTACACGGTGATCGAGACTGCGGTAGATCCAGCGTAAGCGACTGCGGGTGATCCGGATTCCGTCGCCGCCAGCTACACCGTGTATTTCTCGGTGGTTTTCTGTGACAGCGTCCTCTTTTAGCACGCCGACAGTAATAAAGGTGAAATCGCTTTATGGATTTCCGGCTAGAAAAAAAATCACTACAATATCACAGCCGGAAAACACTGACTCAACTTCCCCACTACATATTCCTTGACAACTATGATGCAGAATAATACTTAATACGGGTACATTTACACAAATAATAAAGCTAACATTTAGAACCCTAATCGCTTATAAAGTATTTTATTTAAATCGTGAATATTTAGCGAAGTATACACAATTTGGGTCATGGGATATAACTCAGGAATTTGAAAGTGCCTACTGATGTTCTTCTGCATTGCCATTTTCCTTAATGTATTATCTTATCCACCGTTGACGTTTGAAGATAAAAGCTAAAACGCTATCGAGTTATTTAGTAATGAAATCCAAAAATGAAATCCATCGACGAACAAGCGGAAAGCCTCTAAGGCCACCGCAGCACAAATGTTGAGCAAATTAGTCTGACAATAATGCAAGCATGTGTTAAAATAAGAAACAAACAGTGAAATAAAATGACTGAAAATGTATACATTTTAAGAAAAATATTGATGACAACAGGTTGAGAACAACAATTAAAACCATATTAAGAATAAAAGACAAAGCACAGTTTAAATATACACGTTTTGACTCAAACAAATAGATGAAAATTTACATGCTATTGCGTACGTAACAGATGTGCCAGCTGTATTGTCCTTCACGGTGTAGGTCCCAACGGTATTTTCTGAAAACAGTTAGATCATGATTTAGTTATGTACTGGGAACAACTGTTGATTACACCAAAATAAACAATAGGTTAAACTGCAGCAGCTGCAGCAATACATAATCATTGTTATAGTTGTTGGTTCCTGGGGTATGGCAAGGTTAACATCCGTTTTTCCGATGTCATAACTCCCACAACATGATGTAATAGGTATTTTGTAGTGAGTGTTCTTATAACAAAGGTGATCGCAATATGATGTTCGCCTAAAATAAATCATTTTTGTGAAATAAGCAAAATTCTAGGAGGTAACAATTGATTTTGATAATCTTCAAATAAAATAGATGCTTCTGATATCGGATTCACTTTCCTTAAAAAGCACTCGAAATGCTATATGATAAAATACAATAGATTAAAAATGAAACACTATTTACTAAACGTTAATAATTTGGAGGTTTAAAAAATGCATAATATGACTGATTTATAAGGCCGAAACAAGTTGATTGAATGTTTGTCTGATATTTTTATTTTTATTATGCGCCCGCAGCAACACATTTGCTGCGCACCTATTTAATGAATGATTTAGTTTAATTCGGCCTACGTATAGTAAGCCATACACTGTTATAACGCGTAGCGTTATTACATTGGTTTATGGTAAAAAATAAGACAGCGTTCGTCTTTCTGGTCGTGTCGGCCAAAGACACACATGAAAATGTTAATTCCCCCCCCTACCCTCCCGAGGCAATGACTCAGTGTTTAACAGATGATTTTAGTCATTATATATCTCAGCGCATCTACATCAAGATGTGACATGTCGCTGGTATGGGTACGTTTGGTAAAAATCTGCAATAAATTTGTTGGTATTGATTGATTTAGAGTATCGAACTACAACAATCAAATCAGTGTTGCCGTTGAACTTTACATCATATGTCGAGAATAATGTAAATTGTACGAGCCTCCTATCTACTAGTTAAAACTGGTGATGGTAAGTTCAGGGTGTACATTATGTCCTAAACACATGAATTTAATATATTAAGTGCGAAAGTGATAAAACTGTCTGGACCTCAACAACTTAACTGTTATTTGATTGATTTTCTTTATTAAAATACAATACTTCCCATTTCTTAGTTTTCTTTAATTGGAAAGTTATAGGTGTTTTACTGTACAAAACTTAAACTTCTCATTTATAAGTTTAACGTTGCTAAATAAACAAAAAAAATGCATCGGGTATTGTATAATACCATAACCTATGATATAAAGAACTAATACAAATTCGAGATATTTCGTTTCAGTGTTATTTTTTTGCCAAAAAATGCAGCTTCTTACAGTCTGTGTCCAATTAGCAAAAGGTAAAAAAGCGTTCCCCAATGGCAAAAAAGTTTGTTTTTTTCAACAACATCTTGCCAAAATTTCGACCCCCCCCCCAAACAAAAGGGCAAACTTGTTAAATAAACTAAATTGGTTTATTGAGTTTATTATACAGGAGTTTAATTCCCTAGCACTTTATAATATAAATTTTAGAAAGCAGTTAAACATGCACTTATTTACAATTGATATACTGTTATTTATGATGATAATTATAATATTTCAATTGTCCAATTTCATGGTTTATCGCACTATAATCCCCAATAAAAAAGCACAGGTTGTAAAGTATAACGCGATGAAAGATCACTGCTAAAGCTTGATATTAATTGTATTATTTATTGTTTTATGTTATCAAACCATCATTGACAGAAAGGTGAGCTTCTAATATAACTTTGATTATGAAAACTACAGTGTACCATGTTAAATTTTAGTAATCACTACCTGGTGGGAGAAAACAGAACAGCTATTGAAAATGTTTTATTTATTTTTACACACATTGCATAAGAGTTAAAACTCGGTTATCACTACTAAATAATCTTGAAAGGTTATTTTGCAGATATCGTGCATATGTTTGGCAAAAAAGATCAATTTATATAGACAATTTATGTATTTTTTTGTTTGCTTTTCGCTCGCCTGTGATTTAGAAATAAATAAAATAAAATAAAATTAATTTTTATTTCGCTTGTTCGCTCCATTTTTATTCGGGGCAAAAATTAGTAGAACACATTTTCAATGTGTTGTGGCCTTATGAGAAATCTTTACAAGATAAAGCGTCATTAATTTAACAATCATTAAATAATGGCAGACAACGCTTTCGTCATTAAATATAAGTGAGGCATGCAATTATCTCCCTTGATACGTTAGAATATCCGTGGTATTTTTTGGACTTCACTTTTGCACAATTGCTTAAGGTAATGAGACGTTTATAAAAAATAATACATACTAAAGATCCATAAGTAGATTGCTCATGGCAAAAATGCAATGAAATATTTAATATTTAAATATATGTATTTATTAAAAATATATGTCAAAACTAGTTTTAAAAATTATTTCAACAAATATTTTTACATATAGTTTTAAATACGATGTTTGCATTCCAAATTGATAATGCAATATCCCTTGCTCGCAGCTACTTTCTTGCTTTCTAGATATTAATAGCGAGACTGTTGCCACAATAGTAAGGCGGAATGTCGGACCAATCGTATCATCATCATAATCACCATCATTATGACGCTGACGACATCGACGATAAAGCATAGTTAAACCGAAGGGACAACATGAGGTCAATATGCATCAGTAATTGATTTGTAAGCATGTTAAAACCTACTTCGGACACACTTTTGGATATGAACAATTAACGTTTGTGTGTTTACCAAATGGCACTGTAGTATTATCTAGATTTTTGTGACTGATCAACTGTTTGTTTACCAAATGTGATCACTAAGCGTATTTGTTTACTCGTCTTTGCAAGTAACACACGTGTATCATAATTGCCATTTTGATATATTACAACATATTTCGTTAGTCTTTAGACATTGTGTATTATGAATATCTGAAATAAAGTGTTTATCTTCATGACCGATAATCCGCAAAGTAAACAATAAATTATATAATTATGTTCGACCATATCCTTACTACCTAAGTTCTCAACCCAAGTGCTATAAGTAGAAGATAGGTTGCTATGAATGTTGTCGTCCTTTCAGTTGCTCGTCACCGTTCATTCTGAAGAAACCTAGACTCATAATATGTATAAATAATAGTGCCTCAATAAGTAAGTAAACTAAATAATATACCACCTAAACAGTGATGCCAGAATTTACCTCTTAATGAAATGAAACAATCAATATATTTTACAGCATCGCACATTTAATATAACAACTCCTTAGTTTTTAACTAAAGATAAATAGTTAACATTGGCTGTTATACATCATGTCTCCCAAAATAATGTGAACACACTACCCGTTGACATAAATAAACATACAGACGACTGAGATTAAAGCAATGGCAAGACGTATGTTTAGGAATTGATTTGCTACTTCCCAAATAGTCCAGATATGCTATGGATGTCTTTAGATTGACAGCAATATGACCGTTAGAGGTATTATTGAAACGGTATTTTTAATAAAAGTTATGTATTTTTGAAACAAAATCAATTTAATGTATTAACTTACAATCATACACCATTTTGGAATCATATTAAAAATATCAAATACTCAAGTTAAGTTGAATAACACATTTTGCCTTTGGAGAGATTCGGAACCCGAATCTACGGCAGAAAAATCGAGGCTGTAAAGCTGTAAAGCGTTTTTTAGAAGCGTTTATGTTATTCACGTTTTCACAAATTAAAATGTGTCAACCTTTATATAAAGCTGAAATTTTTTGTATTAAATCGGATAATCAAAACCTATAAAAGAAACAAGTTATTATATATTCTCCTCTATGGTCATTAGTGATATTTTGCTTGCTTTGATACCGCGGCTAAATTATTTAGGATTCTATTCTTTGTGCGACTTCTTGTTTTCGACATAAACAAGGTGTATATTTTAAGGTTAAAATACAAACGACCAAAAAATTAATTCCTATAGGTGTTTTTGGATCTTAATTCATAATATGAAAATCTAAATATTCTGCTGGTGATTAGTTTTTTTCTGATATTTGTTTTTATTTTTTGTTATTCGTCCTGAAAAAATTCCTTACGGGCCCTTTTAATTACAGTCTTGGGACAAAATTTCAAGGAACGAGTTGTAAATAATATATATCTTCCATGTATTTTTGCAAACTGTACATAATTGAAATAATTTGCTGAGATGTAGGGTTAATTATATATCATCCCATATCCTCAAATATTCAAATTATGCATAAAGAAAACATCGATGAGATTTAGGGTAAACTATATATCACTCCATATTATCCAATATTCAAATTTAGCATAAAGAGAAGATCGATGAGTTGTAGGATTTATCATTTATCACCCCATATTGTCTAATATTCAAATTAAGTATAAAGAACACAACTATACCGGGACCTCTAGAATCCAAAGCATACTCACTACCAATACACCGTGAATATGCAAAGCAGTCAAAACCCTATGTCCGTAAGAACGTTTTTGCCTCATCTTCGATGAAAAGCGTTACAAACGTTGTATAATTGTTACGATTGCGATTGATAATTAGCCAAGAAAGAACACATATATATGTTTTAATATAATGCATTGCCAAACCTTGACGGTTACCCCTGAAAGGGATTCCAAGCAAGACCTTAAATGAACAATTAAGTTTGTATTTCTATCTTGAATAACTGTGAATCGCGTAGAAGTTGGAGTCAGTAACGCGTATGAAAGATACACCCATGCTAGTTGACGCTACTGTTGACTGTTGATACTGTTTTTATCATCATTTACTACTGGACAAACTATGCACACACTTATTCCCAAACACCTCCCTTATGTTGACTGTAATATGTATTTCAATGCGATTAAGGTTGAAATAAAGAAAGTAATACAATTTATAACTTCAACACAAAGTTTTATTTTCAATAACACATCAACTTCAAACCAAGCGCATGACGAAAGAAAACGTTTAGACTGTGAGAGGCTGCCAAAGGTCACACCCCTGAAGACATTCATACTGGCATTTCTCACCGAATACACGTATCACATGTGTTAAATATACAACAAATAATACATTCATGGGAATAACAAAAAACACACGAGTAAATTTCGAGGGGAATGAACGCGACAAAGTCAAAGGTATTGCCCGTTTCAAAGTTCCGTAAAATCTATAAAATATTAAAATGTATAACCCATACATACAAGTACACATCTTCTTTATTTTAATG